>NC_030986.1:3511844-3627027 GCF_000149955.1 Fusarium oxysporum f. sp. lycopersici 4287
CCATCGGGGAGGCTTCGCATCTGGCGCACGCATATCGGCAGCCACCACAGTTCGGTCGTAAGAACCGCTAAGCAGAACGGTAGGCTCGTTCGCGTGCCACGCAAGTGAGCACACTTTGTCGGTGTGATAAGTATACGACTTGGCGCACTTTGCCGTGTTGAGATCCCACAGTTTGACCGTCTTGTCGGCAGAGGCTGAAGCCATCAGGTTGCGATGCTTGCGGTTCGCAGCCAACGACAGGACAGCGTCAACGTGGTACTCATCGTTGGACTTCTTGGACTTCTTCTTTTTCTTCTTTGACTTCTTCTCCTCCTCGTTGCCTCCCTGGCCGAGGATCGCATTGGGGTACATGCAGTCGATGGTGTCCAGATCCCACACCTCAATATCGGGGTCCATTGTGCCAACGGCGACGAAGTTACCTGTCGAGTCCTTCTCTGCACCGGGCTTGTTGACGGGCATGTCGATCCACTCGACACACAGAGGGATGGCCGGGAGCATGATGTCGTGGTGGACGTAAAGGTTATCAGCCTCATCCTCGTAAACGAAAACCTCGAGGTGCGCCATCTCGTCTTCCACCTTGGCAGCCACGATAAGGTTGTCAGTCGCAAGAATCTGGAGCTCTTCCCGGTCCTCATCCTCCTGTTCCTTGTCGGCATCAATTGTGATGTAGGGGTCGTCCTTATTCGACTCGTAGTAGGCCAGCGACTTGATGTTACCAAACATGCCCATGCCCTCGCCGTTTCCAGGCTCATCCTCACCGTCGTCGTTGTCGTAGTTTTCCAAATCATATTCTTTTAGGTCATCATCATTAAGGTTGATCCTGAGGCCTTCAGTCAGTCTCTGTCCTCCACTTCTCAGATATTTGTTAGTTACGTACTCTGTCTTCTCGGTTGGCTTGTCTTCATCAATCTTCATCTCTGAGTCCTCTTCATTGTCCTCGGTCTCGTTAGCCTTTGCGCCCTTCTGCGCAGCTTCAGCTTCCTCAAGATCCTCTTGGGCGTCGTCCAGTTGGAGCTTGGCAAGCTCCGCTATCCGCTCAAACTCTGCCTCGTCCAGGGTATACTTCTGAGGAAAAGGCGCAGCGAAGCCCCTAGGGACCCACTGCGCGGCTGTAATCATGGAAGACATGGTGATTGTCTGGGTATCCTAAAATGGTGTTGTGAAAGTCCAGCTTGCATCGGTAGGTGGGCGCCCAGATAAATTTCTCCCAAAATTTCTAGTGGGGTTTATCGATAAGAGGCCAACCCACTAGGGGACCTTGGCTAAGGTGCCTAAGGTAGGGGAGGCGAGAAATCTTAGGACTTCGATCCTATACCGATAAGAAGATTTAGGTTAGTTGGCATAAGCTTAAGGGACTCTTTAATGAGCTTGTTCTGGCATCCGGTCTTAGGGTCTGAAGTTTTCTTGCTCCAGGAGCTTGTCCTGAGAGTGCAAGAAACTATCACTTATTAGTATCAATATGGCTTGTCAAGATGTTATTACAAGATTACTACCTTTATATCATGATATTAAGAAGTAAGGCAAGTGAGAACTATTTTATGATTTAGTAAGATATGGCCATGTGCCTAAAATGGCTTGCTAAATAGAGCTGCAAGTAACCAAGCTTAGGCTAGAATACTAGAAACTCATCCAAGGCGCCGCTTAAAACCCCCTACCGCGTCTCTTTATGACGGGCTTTTTGACTGCACCTTGTGTTACAAACTTCTTACCGTCTGCCCCTATCTTCTTGCTCTTCTTTTGAGTCCGCTCTTCTTCCATCTGTTTCCTTTCTTCGTCCTTCCGCTTGTCATCAGCCATCTTGGCTTCAATCTCCATCTTTCGGGTTGAATTCTGTTTCAGTGATTCGTTTATCTCGAACCGAATAGCCCTTTTCCTTGACTGAGTAGAAGACACCACCGAGATCTGCAAGCCAGTGGGGGTCCACGGCTGTCACTGTCGAAACATAATACCTTCGAGGTGAGGATCAACTCGTGGTAAACGATATAATCCGGTGGGTGCCCTGCATATAATGCGCTTGTTGGGTGCAGCTGTACACCAAGGTTGGTACGCAGGTTGATATACTCGCCTGAGCCTTTGTATTTGGCTGCTTGGTGGTAGTATCCCGAGCAAATGCACTTGCGGACAATGTCCCAGTCCATTCCGCAGCTTGTCAATTCCATCTTTTGCATACGAACAATATCCAAAAGCTGTTCACGAATTTCTTTGGCTCGCCTCAAAGATTTTGGGTGTAGAAAGTGCTTAACACACCAACCGTCGGAGTAACCGTTGGCCTTCCAGTTTGTGTAAACCTGGAGGTATGTCAAATGATCTGACTCATGCACCCAGAATTTCTCGCGGGCAGCATCGGCTTCTTCTTGTCTCTCCTTTGGTCGGTAAAAAACGTTTGGCACGGACAGCATAGAAACAATGGTAATCATCTCTTCACTGCAGCCGTATTCTTCTGCTGTAATGAGAAGCTTGGCCAGCGAGGGGTCCATGGGGAAAGCACTCATTTTCCTTCCAAGATCAGTAAGTTCACCGAGATTGTCAAGTGCACCAAGAGCCCATAAATCAAACATTGACGTTGTAATAGTGTCTTGTGGAGGAGGGTCCATAAAGTCAAAGTCCAAAAGGTCCTTGACGCCGAGAGATTTCAACATCAGGACAGTGTTAGCAAGATTCGTGCGCTGGATTTCAGGAATAGTCTGCAAGTATAGATCTTCCTTAAACTCTTTTTCTGAGTACAGTCGAAAGGCCTTTCCAGGCCCGGTTCGACCGGCTCGTCCTGAACGTTGCGAAGCGTTGGCCTGCGAGATGGGCGTGATCTGAAGCGTGTCCATGCCGATTTTCGGATTGTAGACCTTCATCTTGGAGTAACCAGCATCCACGACATATTTAATACCATCGACCGTCAGACTGGTTTCAGCAATATTGGTGGCAACAATGCATTTTCGTACACCAGGGGCAGCCTTGTCAAAAATCTTTGCTTGCAGATCTGCGGGCATTTGACTGTATATAGGTAAGATACTCAGCTTTGGGGGGTCGTTGAGGGCATCAAGTCGTTTTTGGATAAGCTCGCAAGTGATCTCGATGTCTTCTTGGCCTGTCATGAACACCAGAATATCGCCAGCGCCCATTGAAACATGGATTGACAACACTTGATGCACTGCCTGGTCCACATAATCCTCGACGGGAGACCGATGGAACATAACGTCAACTGGGAAAGTTCGTCCAGGAATGATGAACTCGGGTGCACCACCAAAGAAGTCTGAGAAGCGTTTCGAGTTCATGGTGGCCGATGTGACGATGAGCTTCAGGTCGCGACGCCTCTGTAATATCTTCTTGAACAAACCCATCAGAATATCTGTGTTCAAGGCACGCTCGTGGGCCTCGTCCATGATGACACATGAATATCGATCCAGATCAGGCTCGTTGAGGGATTCTCGCAAGAGAACACCATCAGTCATGTATTTGATGACTGTCTCTTTGCTGGTGCAGTCTTCAAAGCGAATCGCATAACCGACTGTGCTTCCTAACTCAACCTCCATCTCTTCAGCAACACGCTTAGCTACACTCATTGCAGCCACGCGTCGCGGTTGTGTACATCCAATCATGCCGGTCTTTCCATATCCATCCTCTTGTAGGAACTGTGTCAGCTGTGTCGTCTTGCCAGAACCTGTCTCGCCAACACAGATGACAACTTGGTTTTCTCTAATGACACTGAGAAGGTCTTCACGTACTGCAAACGCGGGCAGATACTCCCGTTGCTCCCGTAGGGTCTTGCTCTGGCTGAAGTTACTCGCGCCATCGGCCTTCTTCATATGTGCGCTGAATTTATTACCCTTGCGCTCACTCGGTTCGGCGTTATCCTCAGCAGGCACTGGTAGTGCAGAATCGCCGTCTTCCTCTTTTGCACCCATAATATTTCCAAGAGTCGTTCCGGTCATGCTTGTGGCTTCCTTGGCCTGCCGTTGACGTTCTCTCTGCTGCCTTGCTTCCTTCACAACTTTACTACCCTTGCGACTGAAAACCGCCATATGACTCTGAGGGTCTTTGACGGCTGGAATTGGTTCTAGTTGCTTTGTGAAAATAGTCCGTCCGTCCAGAAAGGGTGGGCGTAGATCGTGTACCAGAAGATGAACTCTGGTCGACTCGTCATCGTCAACAAAGTCGGATGCCATATCCCGTCTTTGCGCGACGCCTGATTGCAGCATTCGGTTCGTTTCCCAGGCGTCATTCTCTCGGTTCCTCTGGTCTCGTCGCGCGTCGAAACGACTAGTCATCTTTTCGTGTCGGGCGGTTTCCTGTTGCTGTCCTTCCCAGGTGTCATAGGAGGCGAATGGGTTATGGGCTTCATCTCCAAAACTGTGGCCACCAAATTCATCACCTCCGTACCAGTCTCGGTCTAACGCCTTCGAATCCTCCTCGGTCGGTCCTATATTTCGGGGGGGTGGTGTGGAAGCATAACGCGATTGTGCCCTGTGGGGAGTTGAGGCGCGCGAATCATTTTGAAATATTTGTCGAGGTGTATCAAGTCGTCTCCTCTTTGGATTTGGGTTATACCCATCGTACTCTCGATCCTCCGCCATTGTGTTGACTTGTAAGTTATCCGTCAATGGTTGGACTTTTTATTGCGACAGGAAACTCAGGCTCAGATAAGGAAGCCGATAATGGTCACGTGGATACTGTGATTTGAATGATGTAAGTAGGGATAACTTGGAGTAATTAAAATGCACGAAGTTATCTTACAAAGAATTCAAAAATATTATATATTTCCCTGAGCAGTCTTTTAGCGTAACTTGAAATGTATTATAGGATAGGATACTTAGTTTCAATTATGAATGTCAGTACTTAGACAATCAAGGCATGGTAACATGTGATGTTCGTCTTGATGAAACCCCTTTCTGTCCACGCTCTGATCGTATATACGAGTAGATGATATTCCGGCATTCCTATCTGGAAACACAGGTTATAGAAGAACAAACTGATTGAAGTATTGGACGTTTATCATGATTTTGTTACATAGGTTTTGTGTCACGTCTCGTTACTACCAATTCTCAACGAGTAACAACAAAGTCATTCTCGTCCTCGATAATTTGCCGGTCTTCTTGGGAAACTCTAACCACGCGAGCAGATCTTGGGCCATTGTCTACATCCTTGAAGAATTTGGATAGAATTTCTTCACTGGCTTGAGCCTCGCCCTCGACCTATGAAAGCTCTATATTAGCCAATGTCATCTTGCTGGGGGCTTATATGCACTTTTTCATCCTTCGTGTTTCGACACCATCCCGTCACTCCGTACTCTTGGGCCTTCTTCTGAGCAAAATACCTGCTATGCATTAGATGCGATGCCTCGGGGTTTGTTATCTTAGAGAACCATACCGGAAACCAACACCTGGATGACGTCAGTTCGAGTGAATACTACATAGTATGATAGAGATAGGCATACCTTGGACACGTCCTTCAACGGCAAAATAGACCTTTTAGAAGGTTAGATCTGGCTTTATAATCATTGTGGAAGATGGCTCACACGTTTCGACATATTGGCGAGTCACAGTTTAATAGGTGATAGATACTAAGGTTATTGTAGAATAAAAGTTAAGCTTGAAGCTTGGAAAGGGTTGGAGAAGAGCTAGGGCTTATTAGCAATCAGTGATAAATATGGAAACACGATGATTTCCATCGCCTGCGAGATATGATCTAACCTTTATGTCAACTGCTTGCCATCTAGCGGATAAGTTGGCTTCTATAGGTGGCTTACAAGGTGGAAGGAAGGTGCCTGGGCGCTGAGTTTAGGTTAATGTTGATAAGATAAGCTCTGGACCTCCACTGATGTCACTTATCAACTTCGTGCGTATCTCCACTGACTAAATCAACACCTTCATCCCTTGTTTGCGACGCGAAGATATCATATGTTACAGAGCCCGCGCGCAGACTCATCGAATTATTTATGGAAGCCCACTCCTCGGAGCCGGCTACAGAGCCGGTCCGATTCCGCGCTGGCAAAAAACGAAAGGCCTATCGCCAACGCGTCCAGGAAGATGACGCCGCTGTCGCAGAAACAATACAATCGCCTCCTACTGCGTCTGCATCAGAACCCAGTGATGAGTTCGCCCGGAAGGCTTCATCAGATCGCGCCCAAGATGAAGGAGAATCTGTTGCTGCTGCGCTCAAGTTGCGCAACGCGCGAAGAGCTCGGCTTGGAGGTGTCGCATTTCGAAATACAAACCGCCCAGACGATGATATGAACAACGAGCGTGCTCTTATTCCACACGACGCAGATTATACTTCGAATAACGAACCCATTATGAAAGGAGTTGCAGATCGATTTACTCACCAGACGGGTAGACTGACAGATCTTAATGAAAAGCATATGTACGTAGAGGACCACCGTCTTCGTCATTCCTTTCTCACCATGCAATAACTAATCATTCAAGGATGGATTACATAGAATCCCGACTATATAATCGTGCGGGCGGAAATAGCTCACAGAACACTTTACCAGCGACTACATCAGACCCGGCTCGGCAACCTTCTGCAACAACAACAAACCACGAGAGTGGACGGGCAGTAATGCAGGGCCAGTTGATGGAGATCAATCTCGATGACCACTCTGCTCGAAGTGAGAACGCTGTTCAGGCAGATAGTGCTACAGACGGCGGACCAAGAGCCAAGAAGCCTAGACTTAGAAGGGATGGCAAGCCATGGCGTCCGCGAAACCGTCGAGATAGTGACGCCCTCAAACGAGATCAGATCGTTGACGAGATCCTTCATGAAACAAGACGTATGTCCATGATGTCCATGTTCCTCAAATCAGCTACTAAATCATATTTCCTAGTCGACTTATACGAACCGACTCCAGAACAAAACAGCCGCACTGTAGTTGCCGATCAGGATGGCGCCGCTGATGCGCGGCTCGCCGAAGAGTTCCGGCAGCAATTCCTTGAGGATGTAGCAGAACGACAGCTTCGCAAAAAGAAGGCAACGAACCAAACAACGCGCGCCGGTACCGAGGAAGTACTCAAAGGCCCCAAACTTGGTGGCAGCCGTAACGCTAGAGCTCAGATGAGAGATCTATTATTGAAGAAAGAGAAGGAAGGGAAGAAGTAGTATGGACCGTTGAACTATGCATGACCTTTTTTTTTTATCTGTGGCGTTGGATGGTTCTGGTTTTGCAGCTCCTTTGTACCAGTTAAGGATTTGCACACATCGCATCACCTTATGATGAAAGATAATCAATTATAAACGACATCTTAATCTTGTAAGTGTAACCATAACAATTCCGTTGAACACTTGCATTCATATTCATATTGACTACTTAGTCTGTAACGATCGATAGTGGTGGGGGCATTTTGATCCAGTGATCTGACCATGTAGAAGAAAACAGTCCTAAAAAGAAAACCTCAATGATAAGCTCCCGACATCCAACTCTGTGTAGTCGCAAGAAGATAAACAATGAAATAAGAAAAACCACTTAGCAAAAACTCCTTTACCCAAGTCCCATATATAGCAATTTTCCCTAGTGTGCAGGGCAAGGTCCAACATTGAAATGAATGAACATTCAGTCGCTTGGCACAATAGGTATCGATCCCGTGCCGTAATTCGCCTTCCGTCTTGCTCATGTGCAAGATCATTTGACTTCCGTCATATGCCAGAACGCCAAACCCAATGTAATGTTAACCGTCAGAGAACCCCATGCGTTAAATCTTGATCGATGTAATGGAATGTGAGTTCCGGAAAACCCTTTATCTAATGTCGAGCTGGAAAGGCTTGAACCGCCCGCCAATTGTAGCACAGCGGGGACACTTCCTTCTTGCTCCATGCTCTGTCATGAGAACCTCCACACAAGTTGGGCACAGGCCACAGATACATTCGGTACATGCATACGAATCCTTGAGTAGAGAGAATCCTTGACAGGCAGCGCAGTATATCTGAATATTCTGGGCCGAATATGTTGGTGACGAATCAGAAAGCCCCCGGGTTCCCATGTGAAAGTTGTCGCCGCTTTCGCCACTCTCCACGGATGGAAATGGCTCTACAGCATCCTGGCCATATGATGGAGGCGTGAGTGCCTGCTGGAGAGGCGAAGCTTGATAACTGGCCGGCTGGAATTGAGGCTGGTGGGAAAAGGGCGGTAACGATGATCTATGCATTGAAACAGGAGACTGAGGGACCTGAGAGCCTGTTAGTCAATTCAACAGTGCAAAGGTGAATATCATCAACAGATGCACATACAGGAGTACGGTCTTCGTCAATATCACCAGCAGCAGAAGCGGCTTGATCAGCTGCATCGATAAGATCTTCCCACCGCTTCCCGAAGTCTGCCGATGGTTCTGCTGACAAAGCCTTCCGATCATTACCTGGTCTATATCGTTCTTCATTTTGAATTCGGCGTAGCCAGTCAGTTGCAGAACCTTTAGAGTTCTTCTTTTTGTGGTGAGGCTCTCTTCCTCGCTTTGTAACAGACTGCTTGCGAGGCCGATTAGGCCCCACAGAACGCTGAAGAGGTGGGAGCGTTGAGGATCTTCCAGGTGGTGAGTTTGCCAGAATGGAAGGGAGAAAGTCGCGCTGTCTATTAGATTTGGCAAATGAATAAGGGTCGCTAGTAATATCATGATTGGAAAGATTGAGAGGCGGCAGTTCGATGGATGTCCGTGGCCTACGTCGAACATCCATGTCTGAGTAATAATCCTACGTATCATTAGCCCTGGATGGCGATGATTTGAATTCTTTAAGGGCATTTCACTCACACCGTCCAAATCCATGTCGCGTTCACTCTTGACGCCATGAAGTTCGGCTAGGGCAGCAGCGGCACTGGCTGTGCCAAGCATTGGGCCAGAAACCGGCCCGCCATTACTGAAATCATCTAGAAGGCGCGGAGTGCCTGGATTACTCGGTTCGTCGCGATGATAGTTGTGTCGCTCGTGAAAGCCTTGAAGGTGGTCAATGGGCGGGGGCAGGCTGGAGTGAGAGTGGGACAAACCCTGAGCATTTGGAGCTGAGGTCTGATCTAAAGGGCGTCGCTCCGATGGTGGAGTGTTAATCATTAACAAGAAGCTCTCTTCTGTAGCTGGAAGCTTCGAGATGTAGTGCTCGGGGTGTGCGCGGCGGATATGCTCCTGCATGGAACGATATCTTTTTTCCTGCAATTGGACATTTAGAATCGAATGGGTACCGTTGCATGGTGTTACAGGAACGTGCTTCCTCAGTTGGGGAACAAGTGCGGTAAGTGGTAAGACATGACGATGTAAGGTGGGTGGGTGCAGCGATGGTAATTCAAGACCAGCTGCAGGGCAAGACAGGACAGAACAGCTAACAAAGGCAATACCCAAAGACTTACACCAATGCATCTCTTGCGACAGCTGGAGCCATCCTGGTTGCGAAGAGGGCAGACTACCTCATTGTTGGAGTCTGTAATAGAGAAAGACGACGTCAAAGATGATCGAGGCGGCATCTTGACCCCACCATACGTGATGGCTTGCTGGCGGGGGGTACTATAGCGATAAGAGACTGAGAAGCGAGATAAGAGATGATAGCGATGAAGCTGAGCTTTCAACGAGACGATCAATTGGTGACAATGAAGCTATGCAAAAACCGTAACATTTCAAAGTGCAGCTCATGGACAATGGAATGAGCTGCCTTTGAGCATGGGCAAGCTTTGCTACAGGAACCGTTTCGAATTGGGCCAATTATGCGACAGTGGTTGTGTACACGATTGGGGCGTCGATTGAGGTGGTGATGGAGGTAGTTACTGGGAGAGCGATGAATCCAATCTCTGGTTAAGAATATCGATAACCGTATGTTGAAGAGTCTAAGTTGGATGAGAGGCGAACAGAAATATTCGATCAGAAGGTCGCTTCTTTGGAGAAAAGGTGGGTTGCAAAGAAGGATGTATGGAGGGAAGGAGGGTGAGTGGGAGGAAGAAAGTAGAGGTAGGTAGGTGCAGGTAAGTAAAGATGACAGGAGCTTGCGAGGTCGAAAAAAAGAAGAGACGGAAGAAGGTGGGAGGCAAAGATGCCTTTTGGGTAAAGCGTGTGAGTGAGTAATAAGAGCAACAACGCAATAGCGAAGAAAGTAACGGCCAGAGAGAGGCAAGAGGAGGGTGTGAGTCGTTGAGTGTGTGGTGTGCGGTGCTGCCGAGGGAAGCTGAGCTCGAAGACCTGGATGAGAGCTTTCGCCGACCTTGGACCTAGATATGTAGGTAGGTATTCAATATACTTTGCTCACATATCACCAACACCAACATCCAGATATTTGCGACAACTGCACAAATATCTAATATTACAAGGAAGCTCACAAAAAGGTAAGCGCAAGGAAAATATCAGAGGGCATGAAAAAATTACCAATAACTACCTAAAGGCAAAAAACTCTGGCGGGAGAGGGCGTGTGGGCAACAGAATCAAGGCCAGTAGCGAAAGATTCCGCACAAACAAGACTCTGTCTGGTTTAATGTCCATTCATTGCTCACTTGACAAGGGACCACAGACTGAGCTCTGGGCTCCTCCTCCGACTGCCATGCCATTGCTTGCAAAGCCATGCCTTGCGCTTCGCCTCCACTGTTGGAGATCTCAGCTGCCTCGAACGACTTGATCTCCGGGGCCAATAGTATTGACGCACAGCTTTGGGGGTGCGGCTACAAGAAGCTGTCCAACAGTCTTCTAGGCCCATCAGAGAAGCAGCAAAAAACCTTCTCCAGCTTCCATTCCATCTTTCCATGGGCTCTGTATGGCCACAGTACGATATGGTTAAGGCCCTGTGGCTCCTTGAGCAAGCTGGCGAAGCTTCGATCTTGCAGACTTTCAAACTCTGTAGCGACACAGTCATTCCCAAAAAAAGATTCTCCAAGCGTCTGCAACATCCAGTAGCGAAGCACAGCTTCCAAGCACAGAAGCATCAGCAGCTCAACCAGAGCATGGCCCAAGCGCTGCGCGAACAAATCAACTGGCTACCATTGCAATGACTCGAGAGGGGCTACAGGGGTGAAGGCAGTAGAAGAGTGGGGTGGCCGGCGTGGAGCTCTTCTCTGGACGGATGGAGGTCAAGAACCAGGTCCTTGACCCAAAGAATGCCGCCTGTAAAAGTTGCAGAAGCTCCCTAGAACGTGCAGGGGAAGCTCCAATAGTGGAACTGGTCCCTTGCTCAGGTTTGTTGAAGATCTTTTCTTTTTACTGATATGGTAGTGCTGATAAAGTTGTTAGATTATAGCATGAATACATACAGAGGTTCTCATTTCTCTGCAACATGTCCTTCTCATCATTACCAATCATATTCTCTTTCTCGAGCTCCTGTTTGTTTTTATCAGCTTCAGCAATTATCCGGCTGCGACAGATCCTAATCAATGTCGCAAGAAAAAGGCCGGCGTCTGAAGGGTTGGCCATGTCAAACATGACCAGGGTCGGCGGGGCCGAAGCCTATGGCCAACTGCCACTCACAGATACCGTTCCTAAGCCAACTCCGGACGTGGTTATCACATGTACATGATAGGTACCTCTGCATGACTCTCGCCACGGCTACGGCCACGGGACCTCGACTACACAGAACGGTCGTCACTACCAGCTGGAGCTCAAGCCTTCACTTACGCCGGCTACTAATCCAGAGCTGGAACCGCGAATGTTGATGTGGCGTTTGAGATTCGGCGATACGCAGGTGTGGACGTCAACAGAGTCAGCATTGGAGTCGTCGACGCCAACCAAAATTTCAAACCTCGCTTTGGCTTCAGGGGTATCCCATCTACGCCTCAAGGAGCATATTGTCTTTTCAAGAACAGTTGGTAACTGACAAAATGGGGTTGAGAGAATGCGGGCTGCAAAGGACCCAGTGATATACGGACAATTGAGAGCTTCAGAGACGATGGAGAATTAAACGCCTGCAAGCCCTGTCACCACACTCCCGGGTCTTTTGAGACGGTGACATCACCAGCCAGGGGATACCGCCTGTCGCCCTACAGCACGGAACCGGCGGGCGTGCGCAGCCAGTCCGTTAAAGGGTCTTCCACCTCGACCGAATTGTTCGACTCAGAGTAACGCACGCTATGCCATTCACATCTACTTGGAAGGCGGTGAATTTTGATGTCTGAAACACCCAAGCTTTGTCACGTTGCGGCGAAAACGGAAGAAGGGGCAGGTTGTAGCTCTCATCTGCAGGACCAGCTGAAGGTGCATGAACAGACTCGAAATACGCCTACTCCGTAGACAAAGCAAGACAGCGTTGCGAGGGCTCGATACGATAGCCCATACAACCAACCAGCGTTGCAGGAACCGAGGTCGATAAGTCCGGTTTTATTTTCCAGACCCTGTGAAGGCGGTGACCCCGCGCCATAACAGGGTCACTGCGAATTTTACCCCAGCAGCAATCGTTAACAGAACCTTCAAATGTTCAGTTGCACTGATCGAATACAGAAAAAGGCCTAGCTCAGGCCTTTGGTTAACATAATAACAGTAGTTGCTTGGATGGCGGAATTGAATTGATATCTTACACCACAGTTTCCAAGTCGACAGCTCCGTGGGTTTGGGACAGGTCGAGAGTTTGTAGCTCTAGCTCTGTCAAGGGGTGAGCATATCCATGTGGGGGCCGACTTTCTTAAGCGGACCATCATATCGCTGCTTCTTTTAGGTAGCTGCTCGACCTGCGAGAGCGATTGAGCTTTCAATTATATGCATGCTATAAGTGGTAACACAAAGATCCAAGGCACACCGGGTACTTTGACCATGGCACTGGAATCTTCTTTGCAGTACACGGTCTAACTTTTTACTCAGGTCAGCCCCAAAACACGAGCTGTGACGGCCAAGAGCTGTAAACAATGCATTCCTTGTTAGGTTGCAACCCTTGAGTGTAAGCTTGGATCAAGTCAGGCTGGTCCCATGACTGTCAAAAAGAGCAACAACCTTGGAACAGGTATATATATCCATGTCAACAGAGTCAACGGTTATCGGCTAAAAACTTCACCTGATGGGTGTACTGGACAAATATAATTACCACGGTAGCCACAGCCTGTTCCTGGCTCTACCAGTATGCGAACTGGTTTGGCTGATGTTTACGGTTTACCGACCCTTTTGTATGTCTAATCCAATACACTCAGGTCTACACACTTCAAAGTTTGCCAGCATCTGGTCTCAACAACAAAGGACACCTTCGCCTTGCTTACCGTTCTTGTTCGCTTAACTTTATCCCGATAATCGAGGCTTCGCCAGTAGCATCGCCTTGATATATCTAGTTGATTTGGAATAGAAACACGTTCTCGGACACGGTTTTTACTCCACTTGAGCGATCACACTTTAATAGCTGAGAATATTCAAGTCGCATTTGCAATGGCTAGGAGCGGTTTCATCATACCATACAACTCGCTTGTTGTCATAGGATGGTACTAGTAACATGACGCATGTCATGTAACTCTACTGGCAGAAGAACAAGGACAGCTGAGTGAGGAAAACTAACAACGTAATAGACAATATAAGACGTATCTGCAAATTCGGTAACCATAACTGTTTCTGAGCCAGTCTTGAACTCAAGGTGATAGTTTTTAACATTCTCCCAGTCTTCCCGATGGCGAAGCCAGATGACGATCAATGACTTGGGCAGTATTGTGGAGGTAAGGTGTGGGTGCTCATAGTTGAACTCTGGTATTTGCAGACATTTAGAGCTCAATTGTCTCTGACGACTCGTGACGACTCGCCAGCTCATTTGCTATGTCATTCTGGTTGAAACATCTGAAATGTCGTATGGAATACTTGGAAGAACTACTCCATACATAAAGCTATTGTGGATTCACCTCTGCTAATTATATCTAAGCAACAAAAAGAACAACTTCTTTGCTAGGGCAAGCCTTCAGCGTCAACGAGCGTCACTTAGCGCTCGTCATACCCAAGTCGAAGCATTTGGGTTTGTTCTTGGTTGAGCTGGGTTTAAGCTACTGAGAAGCCGAGGCTGCGCCAACCTTGTGCTTTGAGACATCGTGTCGAATGAAATCGCAATGGTCATAAAGAAACATGCTAAGCAATATAATTCAAGTTTGATGTCAAGGTAAGTTTCGGTCTCTAAGCCAGGATCCGGAGACTCGACCTAGGGTATCTTTGGTTCATGCTATCACATCTTAACACCTCCCCAACCGCCCAGTCTGGGCTGTATCTATCGTAAATTCCACTCCAACATATATGCATGGCCTTTCCCTTCCCTTAGGATGCAAAAATCAAATCCACATGACAACTAGAGATCTCAATGTTTAGTTTAGCTTCGGTGCTGGCTTCCGACGTATAATCTTTCAGCCTTCGCGTTTTTATGTCGCCTACTTGAGCTGCTTAAGGATTTCCGTTAAGAAATCCTCAAAGCTCAAGGTGATGTAGCCGTCGCGATCGTCGTCATACTTCTTGAACACGTCTGTCATGCGTTTCAGGGAGATACAGCTTTGAACAAAGAGATCGAAACTCATGACTCCCTCATTCCTCTTATCGTAGGTGTTGAAGAGTAACTCAACAAACTGGGGGCTTAGTCGGTATCGGAAAGCGACAAGTGCGTTGTTGAATTCGGATAGAGAGATGTTGCCGCTGCGGTCGGCGTCGAATCGGTCGAATAGAGTCCTCCATGAAGCCAGGAAGGACCACAGCCCGCAAAACTCCTCGAAACCAATGGTGCCACTTCGATCGGAGTCAAACATTCGAATCATCATGCGGACGGTATGAGGGTCAAAGGCGGTCCAGTCTCCGTTGACAAGGGCGGCAGAAAGTTCCCTCTCGGAAAGGTGGCCGGTACCTAACCGGGGAGTAGTCAGCAACTGCTATGAACGTGGTCGATGTGCCGTGCACGTTTATGATGTATTCTTGAATCGGAAGAACCTACCATCTTTGTCTACAGCGCGGAAAAGGGGCAAAAGTGAAGGGTCTGAACCACTGCCATCGATACCAGGCGAGGGAGGAGGTCGTGAGTTGGGAGCAGGGCGGTTATGAGCCTGTGGTCTGGCACCACCAGGGTTTGGAGGCGGCGACATATGGCCGTAAGCACCTTGACCTAGGGAATGGGATCGCGCATCTCGTTGGGTAGGTAGAGGCTTGTCGTATCGAGGCTGTTGGTGGTGATACTGCTGTTGAGGGGCATATTGCTGCTGCTGGTGCTGCTGCTGAGGAGGAGGGTGTTGCTGCGGGGCAGGTGTCCTAGACTGTCCTGGTTTCTGAAAGGCGCAGTGTCAGTTTAAGCTGCTCGACGTTGTGATAACGTTAACGGTGCGTGTATTTCAAACATACAGGCTCTGGCTCAGCGAACCTGTGTAAGTTACATGGTCAGCTTTGTGTTGCATCGTGACGTGTGTCAACCCATAGCTTCAAGCCGCAATCGCAGAGCCGCAATGGACAAATGCGCGGGGAGACGAGGGGCAGTTTGGCTGAAGCATGGGACATACCTAGGGAGAGCATCCTCGTCGTAGGGGCGGTTATAGGCCATGATGAATGCGGGATTTGGGTATTCTTTTCCCGGTTCCAACTCAGAAGAAAAGGGAGGCTTATGAAGAAGTAAGGATAGAGAAAGGAGATGTTGCGTGTGAAGGGGGTTTTGAAGGTTGGGCTGAGTTGGTTTGGTGCGCGGCTGAAGAAGTAACTGGAAGGCCACACAGTTAATTAGTAGTTGTCCTACCTGGCCTACGTACCTTATGTGACTGCACTACCTACAGTGATTGACCCCAGGCCAGGGGAATCTCCAGCGCGGGGCAGTGTCGTTCGGTTGGTGGAGCGCAGGGTGAGAACAGAGCACAAGAGCGTGGCTGAGTTGGTCTTGATAGTGGGAATGTTTGGGTAAGACAAGATTCGGAGTTTTTGTCCTCACTTCTTATGACTCAATCAAGTACAATTGACTGATATGTCAATGGAATGATTGTTCACTTGTACAGCAAGCACAGGTTTTAGAGTTCAGCCTAGCTGAAGAAGAGGTCATTGACAATGATGAAAAGACTCAGTATACACTCGATACATATCATCCCTCGTTATCGGGTATAAAATGCCGTGACCTTATCTGATATGGGACAGGGAAGATAGCTATGAGACTAGCGCTGGGATTAAAAAGCCTGACTTGCTCCTTGTCCTTCCGCGCCAAGGCGTCGGGACCCTATATTTCTAGGGAATTTTTCAGTCCGCGTATACTAGGTACGTACGGATAGTCAATTCACTACTATACATGAATCGCAAATAGTCCTGGAGGCTTTAAGAGAGACAGGAGGTATGCTCACTGGAGAGCTAAAATTAGATATCAGCATCGAAGATCATAGGGCCTCACTTTCATTTTCGGGGTCTGATAGACAGTCCAGATGAAGAAAGGACCCTTGGGTAAGGTTCTCGGACACGGCAACAGCGGTCCCGTCCGTTATGTGGGTCACCAGATCCAATGACGTCGATGCGAAAAAGAGAGTAATCAGCCACTTTGAACCCGAGAAAAGCCTCAGCCACTGGAAATGAGCATCTCAGTGGAGGCGCGGAGTTGATGGTTGTCGTCTTGGAGGGGAGGAGAAGGAGAAATTTGTTCCATTATTGTTCTATGGTTTTCTCTGACCCCTGCTTACAAGCCTCCTCTCATTCTTAGTGGTCATCACCTCATCAGTGGGGCAAGACACGATATACCTCCACTAGGTGTACGTCTTCAATCTAATCTCTATACCTAGGTCGAGGTTGGATCTTGAGATCCTCCAGACACTCGGCAAGAGTCATTCCTTTGTGAGAGTCACTTCGTCAATATCAATTAGCAGCCGGATCATCTCGTATACTCTCAAGCCCAGCCATCCGATTTAAACAGTTGCCGAGTAAGTTGGCGTCTACACAGATAAAACGGCATTATTAATGTTCCCAACTTATAGTCCTTTTCACAATGCCCGATCAAGTCTCGTCACAACCCTCCGAATTCTGGTTATATGGATACGGGTATGCCGAGACCTTCCTGACAGCAGATTCTTATTCCGTGATTAATGCCATTTACAGAAGCTTGATATGGAAGCCTCCGCCACACTTCGGTAAATCACCAGTGCCCGTCTTACACGACCAACGGCCTTTCCGCTGACACTTGATCTTACTTATTAGACCTCAGAATTCCTGGATGGGTAGATGGCTATGTTCGTCGTTTCTGGCAGGTAAAACACCTTTTTGCCCATATCGTAAATACCTTCGCTAACATGCCTTCCAGGCTAGGTATGCCTTCAAACAACCGAAGTGAAACTCTAACTAAAATCGATCACAGTGAGGACCATAGAGGCACTCCTGAGGCCCCCGGGCGTGTCGTCACTCTAATCGAGAGATCTTACTGGGAACAGCTAACTGATAGTCACGACTCTGCTCCAGAGCGAGTTTGGGGGGTTGCATACCGTATCATTCCTGAGAAAGTAGCCGAAGTCAAGGAGTATCTCGATATTCGCGAGATCAACGGCTACACCATTCACTACGCTCCATTCCATCCTGCCGATGGCTCCCCCCCTATTCGCACTCTGGTCTACATCGGCACTCCAGATAATGAGCAATTTGTCGGCCCCCAGGAGCCCCAGGAGCTCGCCGAGCACATCTTCCGCAGTCAAGGGCCCAGTGGCCTGAACAAAGACTACCTGTTGAGTCTCGATACCGCCCTCAGCGAGCTTGCTCCCGATAGTGGCGATCATCACATCCATGATCTGGCCCGCCGTGTCAGGGAACTTGAGAAGAATTGTGAGGATGAAACTAAACTCCTCAACCCAACGACTTCAGTCCATCAACAAAAGCACAGTACTGAAGAAGCCGAGGAGATCGAAGAGCCACATCACTAAGAAACGGACAATGCATCAAATACACAGACATCTCAGCAAGCGCATATAAATAGACGATAGATCCTCATGATGAGTAGCATACTTATAATGAGCAGTTAGATGCCAATCCTCATGCTTCGTGCCATCGCTCCACAACTTTCACCAAGTTCAGTCTCGGTTAGCCAGCGGTATTCACGTATCAAAGCACACGTAATCAAAAGGAACAGGTCGCATGCAGCGCCATTTCGCATTTTTGTTCTTGCCCTATCGAGGCAATCCCTCATCATTTTTTCGCACAAGGTTCATTCGTAAAACGGCCGTGTCAAGATGGCAAACCATACCAGCCCAAATGCCATGCCATGCCCCCTAAAAACCACGCCTCAACCGAAGTGCCTGGGTATAATTCTGCGTTTCAATATGCTCACCAATGCCTGACCTTATCATCCAGTCGTACAAAGAATCCGCAAGCCCAGGAGCCCGAAGTCATCGAAGTCAACCGCCATTGAAATTCCAATCCTCAAGGCCCCATCGATAACGTTTCGAGCGCAATGTGACGCACTCCACTCCGGCCTCAAGTTACGTCAACTAATATCCCCTTCCACCCTGATGGTGTTGTTGCTGGGGAGGCATTTGAGAAGGATCAGGGTACCCAAACTGCTGCTGAGGCATGAATCCTATATGTAATTTAGCATTGTTATGGATTGCCTCCGTGCCTCATTCTCAGCGTACCTTGGGGGGGAGCGCCGTAGGCTTGCTGGGGAGGAGGGTATCCCCGGCCATAAGGCATAGGCGCATACATGTTCGGAGCAGGGACTTGGTAGCCGTGTCCAGGCGGAGCCATTCCGTACGGAGCTGGTCCCCCAAAGCCTCGCCCGTACCCACCTCCTCTGCCGAAGCCGCCTCGGGGGCCATTGTCGGATGCCTTGTCAACTCGAATGGTTCGTCCGTCAAACCTGGATATGATTAGATTCTGTATTAGAATGAGATAGCAGATCCGCCATGAAACAAGGAACAAAAGTGACTCGTACTCGACATTGTTCATGGTTGCGATGGCCTTCTGAGCATCGCCCTCCTGGGTGTATCGCACAAATCCAAAGCCACGGCTGCGGCCGGTATCACGGTCCTTAACCACCACCTTTCCATATCCATCGTTAGAAGTGATCTTATGGTCCAACAAACACCCGCATCAGAGCCACAGATATGCAGAACTAAGAGCGCTTTGCTTGAAGGAAAGAAAGGAACAGAGTTACCTACAGCTTCTTCGACAGGGCCGAACTCCTCAAACTTCTGACGCAGAGTAGCTTCCTCTGTGTGCCATGCTAGGCCACTTGAATGGAATTAGCAGATGAGACAGCCGCAAGAGAGGCTTGAGACGAACCCAATGAAAAGCTTAGACATATTGGATCGTGGGTTCTAGCTCAGACGTCAGCTTCTGTTCACGATAGACCACTAAAACAAAGATTGTCATAATGGTTGTAGATGCGCCGCAGAGGAACAGGCTTGCACAGGATCGTATCCACAGAGAGTAAACAGAGTCCTCGATAACCTCCCCGGCATCAGGGTCACTAGTCTCTGTGATCAAGATGCCGCGCGTCGTTGCGTAGAAAGGCGCGCGCTTATAGGCAACGATTATGCAGAGTGAGGAGGGCAAGAGGGGCACCATGAGATAAAGAGCGCACCTTTATTGCAACAAATGCCTTCGGTATCGGTAACTGCGTCTTCTACAGACCTGATCTTGTTCTTCAAGAAACTGAGCGCTTGCGCTAATTATCAAAGACAACCAGTTGACAAGTGGTTGAGCTGAGGTGCAGGGAGAGAGATGAGGGTGGAGCTTCAAAACGGGAAGAGGTTGCGGATGTAATGAAGTTAAAACAGAGACAGAGAAAGCCGGGTAACAAACAGGTAAGGTAGCTTTAGCTTAGCTTATATTCACTAGACGGCGTGGTCCAAGGCCCAAGGATGGATGAGAGGGGTCCTGAGCATGTAATGTAATAAAATGCGGGCGGAGCGTGACTGTTGATGTTATGTATGTATCTATATGTATGCACCCTGCAGCTGCAGCACAATGCAGTGAGCTGGAGGCACGGCAGGCACGTTGTTTCTGTAGTCTATCGGCAGCGGCGTTGAATGACGATGCTTGCCAGGGGTGTTTTAGAATATCTCGTCTGGCCAATGTCTGGCGAGGGGCCTTGGATCGGTTGATGCCATGTTTCGCTACTCAAGACTCTCTTTTCGACAAGATGAGCCAGAAGTCTATCGCCATCACACGAGTTGATGGCGCTTGCTTCATTTCCACCATCATTCATAATTCAAAGCCAAGCTCCCTCTTCGCGTCGATCCCAGGTCCCCGGTGGGCGCATCCGTGGAGGCAGTGCTGATGAACTGCACCGTACCGTACCGTCACCGCGACAGACGAACCAGGGTGTCTGGTCAGGACGTTTCGGACTCGGGTCTGGCAGGGGGAGCTTTCTCCAAACAAGCTTTGGGCGGCAGAAGCAAACACAGGGGGAGCCCAAGGTGCACTACCTAACCCACCACCCTCACCGTGGCCATGGGGGTTTTTGGCGGCATCCATCAGCTTCATTCAAGCTCGTGCGGGCCTGTGATGACGACGGTCCTCCACATACTGTCCAAACTTCTCCCCACAACCATCAAAGCCAAGCACCGCGCCTAGGCTTAAACCGCATTCTGCCCCTAGGTCAAGCATAACTGTCTGACGATCTTCCCCCTTCTCATCATACTGTCACTCTTCAATTCGCCGCTTGCATAGCCCCCTTCAATCCACTTGAGCCAATATCCTAGTCCTCCTCCGTTAACTTTAGGTTGGTTCCTGTTATTTTATATATCAGACTGCTTGTTGCAGAACATTTGGCATCCAACGTTGTGGTTTATAACGGGACATTTCCCGCTTCGACAGTATATGCACAATACCAAGACCATGCGCCACTGCCCTACGCTTTTTTAAGGTAGCGTTCCATGCTCTTGGCGATGGTGCTGCTCCTTTCAGGGTGTTATACTCAAGCCCCGCCTCACCAAACACCTGTTCCCGACACGTGCTGCCCCTCTTTCTCACTGAGGTGGAGGGTTGATTCAGGGGCCAAGCGAGCATGCCAGCATGGTAGGCTTGCAAGACGTTGTGACATTGAAGAATTCATGCGCAGTTTATTTATTTCCTGGTTTGATTATAGAATAAATGAAGATCTGATGTCTGTGTATGTATTAGCCGGCCTTGCCAACTTTTGAATCATTCATCTTCTTTTTTCTTCCTCCTTTATGGCTTGATGACTTACACAAAATGTAGTTCCGGGTTCTTGAATTCCTCCGAAGAGTACTCCGTATGCAGCATGGATTTGAATCTGTGTAAGACAGACACTAATCCCAGACCGTGAAACGTGCAGCGTATCGAGATTCCGTGTCTTCGTAACGACGAGTATGAAACAAGCCAGTAAAGGTATGCCGGAGTTTCTCCTGCTCGCATCACCACTCGCTTGAATGTTTCAACAAGGAGATACGGGAAATAGGTAACTCTGCTAAGCCAGCCATGACAGCGGCTGCCTTGACAGATATGCAGTAGCGTAGTGAAACGCTAGATTAAGCATCAATGCGATGCTACCTTGGCAGCGGCTTAGTCGATTGAGGCACCAATGCCAAGAAGTACCCTTCGTAAACAAGATCAGGGACCATCACTTAGATCTGACAGGTAATTCGCATAATAGCCCTTGATTAGGAATCAGAAGCCGCATGATGGATGTTCCTATAGCAGAGATTGGTGGAAGCGAGCTTAAGACGCTCAAAGAGGTTGCATCCAAGGGAATAGATTGGCTTCAGCGAACTCGAAGAACTACCAGTAACGAGAGTAGATCAACGTTTTCTTAGAACGTGAGAAGAAAAGTCATGTAGATACTTACTCAGGGATAGTACTTAGATAAAGAAGAGGAACGAGAGATGAAACGCCCTTTCTTTTACCTGACTTAAAAGTTTGGGGCAGGCACCAACCATAAGGTACCTACCTTTTTCAATATCCAGACTCGTTGCGCGGAAGGCGCTGAGCTCGTATCATGTTTATCTTTGGGCTACAAACCAATACCATGTCAATGGTGTCCTCCCCTCAACGCTTGATCACCTGCAAATGCATTTCAGCGACTCACAAGAGACTTGCAGGTTGTGCTCTCCGAAGCTTGGCCTAGATGACACCTCGTCGCAATCGCCATCATTCGAATGGCCAACATGAGATCCGGCACAGGGTCTCGGCAACTCCAAAATTTTACTCCCTGGATGTCGAATCGAACAGACTTGACACAGTTCAGGCTTGGCTGAGCCAGGTTCATGATTATGCAAGTCACAAAGATTCAGAACCGCATTTCACGCAAGGCCTGGACGACGATTACACACCAAACTGGAAGCCTCACAATATCTCTGTTGTACCGATATCTCGAAATTATCACCAGTTTCGTCACTCTGGAAACCGAGCCTTGGATCAACGACTCACTTCCCCAAAATCTGATTTACTCGAAAACGACACATACTCAGAACTGCAACATGAGCCTTCTCTTGACATAGGGTCTAACAAAGAGAATGGAAAGAGATCTCGTTCACGTTTTACGCAGGATTCTCATGAAGACAGATCCAACAAAAGGTTGTTCGAGAGACAACCAAGAAGAAAAACACGCCCAGACCGGTATACTTCCAAAGACGCGGGGGGTAAGAGGGATCCCACGACCGAGAGCGAAGAAAAGAGGCCAAGAAAAAAGTCACGCTCAAAAAAGCAAGAGATTAGAGCGAGTCGAGATATTATGAACAATTTTGCATCTGGTGCCATCCCAAACACCAGAGTGACGGTAAGCGATGAAGCAAAATCGAGCGGATCTTCCCTATCGAGTAAACTAATACTCGTGTATTTTGTCAGATGAGGCCTAATCTTACTGCTGGACTCTTCCTGAACGGTCGATCCTCAACATACGGACGGGGTATGCTACTTCTCGGGCTCGATTTAGTCTTTTCTCATCATAACATAGGGGCTGACATTACATTCAACGATATGACGCTTATTGAAACATGCGGTGAAAAGGGAAAAGCAGACAAGATTCCTCAACATAGTACAAGTGAGAATTCTAGCGGCCAAGATGATGTTTCAAATAGCGGCCATATTTCGCGGAGCGCCACGGAACTTCCCAGAACCACAACAAATGATGAAGAGGGAGAAGTACAAAGCCTTGTGGATGATGGTTCCCAAGAGAATCAACAGAACAATATTCAAAAGGAGGGGTCTGAGGCTCATAGTGGCTCTGTATCATCGACAGAAACCACTCAAGCATCTGACTATGAGACCCCTGAAGCGATGCTGAAGAGACTTATCGAGACAGGCATCTTCGATGGCACAGGTATTTTTAAAACAACTTCCCATAGGACTATGGAGCCAAATATTGAATATCACGATTGCCTCGGCATGAATGGTACAGAACAATCAAGCAAGAATCCGACATATCAGGATAAGGGGGTAATGGCCGACCGCAGCAGGCAGTCAACTCTCGGACCAAACATACAAGCTGTCACAAACAATACACAATTCGATCTTAATAGTGGCGCAAAAGATGCACCAGTGCCAACTAAAGCATCGCGCTCCCAATATGAACAGGAATTGCCAGTTCCGATCTGCAGCACCTCTACACAAGTTCAACCTCCAAATCTGCCAACGTCGGTAATTGAAAATAATACACACAATATTCCTGAGGAACCATGCGTTAAACAACCCCAAGGTACGAAGAGTACCTCTACTACTAATATTCGGGGTCACCCGCTATCTCGAATCTCAGAAAGAGGCCATCGTTATACCGAGCAAAATGATCGGCCAGGGCTTATGTTTCCAAACCTCATAGCGGAGGATTTCAATGTTGAGCACTTATACCACCAAGACTCCACAGAAAACAACGAATCTCAGTCGAAGGGTTTGTTCGTTCGCCGAGGACTGCAGCCCCATGATAACATGATACCAATTTCAGGGTCTCCAGGCTTTCAACATGCATGCCGGCCACTTAATGGGCATATTAGCAGTGCAGGACTCTATTCGGCCGTCTTCCCAACAGTGCACTCAGAGACCTACTCGGACCACCGAGAGATACAGCATGATAACAGGCAACTTACACAGCCAGGCTACTGCGAGTACGGTGAGACAATTCACGAATTCATCAAACGGATCGAAGGCGAGGTAAGTATGAAATGGGACAACTCGCAGCAGTCTGTTGGTGTTGGCTGCATTAACGATATAGAGGAATGTGCCAAAAGCGAGTCGTTCGAAATGGACAGCAACGAGGATTTATCGCAATGCAGCGATATAGAGCATTATGCGGCAATCCAGTCGAGCTTACACGGCATATTCTCGAGCTCTGATCAAGGGTCTGTATCGGCGAACCAAGCTATGGCAGAAGATTGGGAACACTCAGGTTATGAACAAAGTCGATACTGGACAGGAAAATATTACGATGAGCATGGAGTCTCAGATGCGAAAATGGTTGGTTTCTGGAGGCCTAATCACTTTTAGGATGATGTACTCCAGTCTTTAATCTTTGGTATAGCGGTACGTAGCTAGGTTAGGATTCATTACTCGGGTTCTTGGTCCTTCCATTTGTTTCTTAAGGACTGAACATCAATACCACACTGTTCTGCTTTGACAATGACAGCACCAGCTTTGCCAACAACGGGAGCATCAATCATTTTACCATCTAGGGTCCAGGCGCCTCGACCGGACGCCGAAGCCTTCTCATCAGCGATGGAGACCCTGATAGCCCATTCAACTTCGTTCTGATCCGGAGCGAACATACGCTGGACGACTTCGACCTGGCTTGGATGTATGCATTGCTTTCCGTTGAAGCCAATGGATTTCCCTCCGGCACACTCCTCCTCGAGAGTTTTCAGCCCCTGCTCTCCCTTATAGGAGGTGCAAACCAGATCAATTGCACTTGGCAATCCGGCTGCTCGGGCTGCGGTGACTATAGCAGATCTTGCGTAGAGAAACTCAGTCAGAGACGGGGTTCTTGTCAGCGAGAGATCAAGGGCGAAATCCTCGGCTGCGAAGATGAAGCCACTCAGGTAGGGAGATGCCCTTGATATCTGAGCCAAGTCCATAATGGAACGAGCTGACTCGATAAGAGCTATTATCTTTATTGGGTTATCTGCCTCAACTGTGTGCCGTTCTGGAGCGACATGTCGGAGAACATCAGTAACGAAGGTCAGGTCAGCCGCAGAATTGACTTTGGGAACCACGACAGCGTCAACATGAGACAATGGCGCGAGTGTGGTCAGGTCTGAGAGAGCAAAGGGGGTAGAAACAGCGTTAATGCGAACAGCCAGTTCAGAAATGCCAGAAGGCCGAGCTTTGAGGTTGGAGATGTGCTCACGCAGTTGATTGCGGGCTGTATCTTTGAGAGAGGGTGTAACGGAGTCTTCCAAGTCATAAGTTACGTTGTCTGATTTGAGACCGAGAGACTTGGTGAGCATCTTTTGCGATGAGCCTGGCACTGAGGGGGGGTCAGTCTCGGCATTCGATCAAGAGTGAGGAGTCCTGCTTTACCATAGAGCAAAGAGCGGCGGATAATGGATGGAGACCGGGCAGCCATTTCGTGGGATTTTACTGATTATCAGATACGAGCACAGATATTTGTGAATTGCGCATATAAGCTGCGCTTGTAGATGATATATCCTGAAAGACCGAGGTACCTTAGGCTATCGCGACTTATACGCCCAGAGTCGGGACCCACCCACGGCAGCTCAAGCTCATGACGTTCCGCCGTATAAAACAAGATCTGCCATTATCCACCGCCTGCCTAAACTGGTGACAGGGGTTTTTGCTGTCGCGGATCATGCTCCATCCCTTGCGCGGCTTGATAGAAGGCCAGCTTACACAGTGATTCTGAGAGTGACAGGTAGCTTCAAAGCTCAACGTTTTGTTATCTTGTCACCTACGACCCCTTCACCAACTGCGACACTCTTTCTCAACGAGTCGAATACGGACAGTCACTGAACGAAAAGTATAAATACTACGACCTACCTACTTTCCAATACGTCGACTTGTTGGCCATCATGGATGCCACGCAACCACAGCCCGCGCCGGGCAGTCTTAGCTGGCGCCTCAGCGCGCATCCCATTACGCTGCTCACGTTTCTGGGATTCCGGATATGTGCGCCTCTCACGATATTCTCTTGGAGCGCAATTGCTAATGTCCTGCAGCAAGTGTCCTGATCTACTTTCTCGGTCTGTGGATCATAAAAAGCATGTGCGTATCCTCCCCCGGACCTCTTCAGCCGCGCAGAGCACTAATTTTCTTGGTAGGATCATGATCTTCATCATTACGATTCTTCTCCTCGCCGCCGACTTCTACTACATCAAGAACATTGCCGGTCGTCGCCTTGTAGGTCTGCGCTGGTGGAACGAGGTCGATCCCCAAACGGGAGAGTCGCAGTGGGTATTTGAGAGCAGCGAGCCAGGTACCAAGACTGTCAACCCGACTGATAGCCGCTTTTTCTGGCTCGCTCTGTATATCCAACCTATGTTGTGGGTTCTCATGGCTATTCTTGCTCTTGTGCGACTGCAGTTCTTATGGCTGCCCCTCGTCGGTACGTTTGATAAAATACCCCTGGAGTCTGTGATTCAAAGACAAAGAGCACGCTTTGTACATGTGCCGGATTCAATGCCACTAACACTTGGTACTAGTTATCGCTCTTGTCCTCACCATCATGAACACTCTAGCCTTCTCGCGATGTGACAAGTTCAGCAACGCTTCCAGCATCGCTGGTAGCGCTTTTGGGACTGGCAACCTGGCCGGAAGCCTCGCAAGCAACATGGTCAGCAACTGGTTTTCTCGCAGCTAAAAAAAAAGAACAAAAGAGTGGACTTCGAATCGATGAAGCCGAGCGAATTTTCACTCCGTCACTTCGCTTGACTGGACGAAAAAGGGGAACTTGGCCTGTGTTTTGTGTTAGGACTTTGCAAGGAAGGCATTGATGCCGGTATGAGTCGTTGACGTTGTAAAGTAAAATTACAGGGTTTCTGAATCACTGGGTGCGAGTTTGCGATAAAGATTTGCAGTTTCACAGCGCTTGTGGGCTGGGAATGTATGAATAATAGCTTGATCAGTTACCGCTCTGGTGTCACTTATTCACGATATAACTAAAACGCTCTCGCTATAAGGACTGCGCCACGCCATCAACGTTTTCCCGCTAATTGTGTTTATGATAGCACCAAATTCCATGTTTTTATAATCGCTGCAACAAGCAAACGTCATGCAAGATATCGTGAAAAGTTTGGGGCCTTTGCCAATCTGGCAAAAGAAATCTGTGGCATCTCTCTGGGTGGGCCTGCATCTGATCAATAACGGACCAGCTATGCCGTCGACAAGCCAAGAATATACAGCACCGTTACGATGAACAAAACTAAGCAGGCTACGTAGGCGACCCAAGAAGTGACCGTGAGAACAAGATATGTCATAATCCAAAACTCCAAACCCCATAACACACCCGCACCAGGAGTCAACGCCTCCCGCGGGACCCGGATTTCTCTGGTCTACAGATGGTTTTTGCCCATGCGAGGCGGCACTATCGTCTCGCGGCACGCTCAATTTCATCATCCAGTTGCCGCTCCTCTTCCTCTAATCTTCGAATCTCATCGACTGTCATACCATCTTCGACCAAGTGAGCCACGTTGGATGACATGCCCTGAGGTGTCTGAGCGCCGCTGTGTGCTGCACGATCATGGGACCCGATGGATGAACGAGGCACGCCGCCGGGTGGGGGAGTTGGAGCGACACCACGATCACGGTCGAGGCTACCGAGAGCAACGGGTTGCATATGGTTTTCATCTGAGTAGGGCGAGTTGGGTGAATCGGTAGCACGGCCATGAGTTTCCTTGTCCACTGCGTATGTTTGCTGTGTGACATACTCATCGCCAGCCTGCTTGCTGCGTCGACGCCTGCGAAGAAAGAACCATGCCAGTGCACCGATGAGGAGAAGGCCACCAATAACGGCACCAACGGCAATGCCAGCAGTTGCGCCGGTTGAGAGCCCGCCGCCGCCGCCACCACCGGAACTCTCTTCAGCCCCTGAAGTCGACGAAGGCGAAAGGGTGGCTGTTGCTGATGAGGATGAGGAAGTGGTAGATTCTAAGGTCTCCTGTTGACTTTGATCCCTCTTGAGTTGGTTATTTAGTTCAGTGATCTCGGTGGTGTTGTCGGTATTGGTGACAGTGAAGAGTTCTGTTTTGGTGTAGCCTGAAGCTCCATCCTTCTTCCAGTCAATCTGAATATACATCTCTTTTCCGTAATACTTCGAGGTTTTGCCTTCAAAGTTGAGCGTCACAGAATTGTTGTCAACTGCGTTTGATAATGTATCAGTAACTTGAAGATATTACAAGGGCGTTTCGCATTCCGAGCAAAGCATACCATCTATGAGTTGTTCATCGGGCTTCGCATCGCTGAATTCGGCATCACCCAGAGGCTCAATGTTGTCGCCGCTGATAACCTGCCATTGGACCACATCGAGCGTGGTTTTGGAGTCGGTCTTGGAAAAGCCGATTATCTTTTTGTTCTGGTCACTATCCTTGAGCTGAAAGACATGACCGTCCGCGAAGTTTGTGGAATTAAAGACAATGACTTTGGTCTGTGAACTCGAACCTCCCACGCCTGTGTTGCCGTTGCCTGAGCCATCAACAACACCCTCGGAGTCGCCTTTACTGGAAGGCGAGGCAAAATTGATATTGGTGGAAGATGGTGCATTTTGCATGTCCTTCACAATATCGCCCGTATCGTCCCGATCAATTTGGTTGGCTATTTGTTCCATTTTGGGGTGTTGACTTGTCTTGTCTAGCTAAATCAGCAGTTATGTGCTGGCGATTGGCGGTATGCCCGAATCAAATAGGTTCTCTTAGACCTCTCGTCCGCTTCTGAAGGCCAGCACGTTGGAGTCGAAAATAGTTTGAAGACCGGTCCTTTGTCGTGAATCGTTCGATTTCGTTTATACTAGTTTGTCGAGTGTGGTCAGGCCAGGTCAGGTCAGATTATATTCCAAACCGCCAAATGGTATCTTTGGGACAATAAGTCCCTGAGGACAGAGAAACGAAGTAAAACGCAACACAAGCAAAAAAGCAAAAGCGAGGTGGTTTTATTAGAGGGTGAATTTCAATATCTTACTAGATGGTAAGACGGGAGAAAAGGTGACAGAAGCGGAGGGAACAAAGAAAACAGGTCCAACGGGAGTAAGAAACGGCCTGCTTGCCTTTCCTTCCTCTTCCCTGGTCATATTGCTGCGGGCAAGCCCAAGCGTGGTTCAGCCCTGGCTTGACTGGCTTGTCTTGACTTGGTCTGGATGGTTGCAAATGCAGCCCTGGGTGTGACTCAGCCTGGCCAGCTAGGACTTCGTATAGAGAGGGAGGGTACTTTGAAGGTACAGCACAGTGTTTGTCCAGAAGGGGCAAGCTTGACGATGGACGGCTCCACTGCATCCCCTCCCTAGGAACAAGGTTGTTTCTACTGGGCTGAACAGCTGTGTTGAGTGTTCCATTGTTTTGTGGTAACCGTAGGACTCCATTCGCTGACATGAAGTCTGAAACGTTTGCTAAATGCACACATGTCAGTTACCGCTCATCCCGTACATGATGTGTCTAGAGATACAGTCAAGTTCTCTAATGCAGACAATCCATTCTGATCATCATCGCAATCCTTTTGCATACTGGACTGTCTGAGAGTTCACAGACCATCCATCAGCCCAACGTACGGATTCTCTCTCAGCTGAACTGTTAGAACATAGGGAATGCTCCAGTCCTTACCTCTTCTGGCTTGGGCTGGACTGGGGTATTGCCCAGACCCCTGAAACCTCTCGTCCCTACTGGAGACCCTTGATCCCGCCATCACAAAGACCCGAGGCTCTGATGGAGTGCTTCTGTAAGCACTAAGGTATCGAATTGGAGAGGCCGAACCGTTCAAAAGGGTTGAGATTCTCAGTGAGCAAGTGCCGGAGTGATGTCTGCTCCTTTTTGTGTTCCTTGAAATATGTGACTACCATTAACTCCCAGAGATACGCTCTGCTCTACTCTTAAGACATCCAATGTACATCGATTTTGTCGTAAAACAGTGGAGAGGCGGTGCAGCCCGCTAACTGCCTGCCGCTACTCCAAACGTTGACTCTGCCCTATAAAACGTTGGCATCAAAGCACCCACTCTTTGACGACGTTTCTCCAATTGGATAAGTCTACTGTGGCTGACAGGATGCCCAGGATCTGCTCAAGACAGACACTGCGAGGTACAAACTGTAGACTTGTCGACCCACTAGAAGTTTGGTTCGGCGCATCGTCTTACACTTATTGGTGCTGAGCCCCGTCAGCCCCAAGATTACCTCCATCCATCGTTTCTAAGGTGGACTTAGGACTGCTGTCAGACAATAACGGACGAGAGAAAGACTCTGTTTCTGAGGATTTGTCGAACAAGAAAGAATCCCCAAAAGACGTTATGCCTATAACTTGTCTTGTCTGTTAACTATTGCTTGTTGTCGTGGTAGAGCAACTCACTTATACGCGCCGACCAACTAACCTCAAACGTAATATCGTACCACCGCAGGATTTAAAGGATGAGAGTACCTTGCCTTGACCTCTTCTGTCATTCTGGTACCAACCCAACGACGATCTCGCCTATCCTCACACTTTTGAGACATAGGTATAAATGTATGCGCTTATCCTGGCCATAGGGTCAAACTAACGGCCAACGTTCACCCCTCTCAAGGTCAAGGACTGAGAGAGTGTGAGCGCTTTTGGCCGACACGGGAAATACCTTCGTCTCACTGTAAGATTACCCAACTGAAATTCAGCATACCTACACTTCAGCCGCTCTCTAGCAATGCCTCCCACTCAATGTTTATTAGCACAAGCCTCGACCAACACCGCCACCCATCCTACCCTGGAGACGACAAGCTGTCCTGTTTCTTTGACAATTTCCATCCCGCACAGCCAGGAGGCGTGTGCAATATGGCATTCCAGGGCTGCAAAGCACGTGTATCGTATGACCTGTTGTGTAGCAAACCTGTGTATCGTGGCTAAAATGGGCAGTACATTCACAAAAATCATCGCCCAACAGTGACATCCACCCTTTCATGCTTGTTCTGTTTATAGAACTGACCATCAAAAGCCAACCGCTCTTTTGGTGGCACACGGACCAATAATGCAACAATGCAAAGCACCAACATTCGAATTAATGCTCCTCCTCTTTGAGTCTCGTCTTTGTCATTGCTCATACTTACTTCGCAAAGTGTTCTAGATGGGTACTAACTACTATGTCTTATGTGTATTTGATGCTCCAGCCGATTTTGATTACTCCTTCATGAATGCAATAACATCCAAAAACCACCAAGCCTTGTTTGCGCCGGAAAAGTCAAACTCAAAGTCAACGGTAGAGTCAGAGCAGAGTCCAGACCAAGAGACCGAGCCCCTCCAATCGCTCGCCTGATCCGAAACGCCAGCAACTCAAAAAGGCAACCCCAAATTACCAACTCAAGCGAATGTCATTGAAATCTCCTTCTCTTTGCCAAAATCATCATCATCTGAATCCCCCCACGGTTCATGCAATGTCATCGTCGGCAATGTCTGCGCCGTCTTCACCTGTGGCCTAGTTGCTGCCGTCTCAGTAGGTGCTACCGTTGCTGATCGCGGATGATCGTCAAACGAGGTATCGAATGTCATCTGAATGTCGTCCTCGTCATGTCGGCCCGAGCCGTATGCGTCACCATGTCCTGACCCAAACCCTCCGCCGTACGGTGAGCTGTACCCAGGTGGTGATGCTTGTCTGGTGTAGCTTGGTGTGTAACTGTGAGACCTCTCTTGGGACACACGAGTATCGTGCGAGTCTCGTGCGCCGGTCAGATCCGTCCGAGACCCTGCTCTAGAGCCATTGGCCACCGCCGAAGGAGAAGCAGGAAGCGAGGACACATCCAGCTTCATTGGAGGCAGAGTCGATTTGATTTCCTTGACTTGCAGGTCCTCCGGACTGGCGTAGTGATCTCGGGCATCCTTGGCAATTTCTGCACGGATTGCATCAATGTCGAAAAGGACACCAGTGTTGTTGTCGGCTTGTTCCCCCTCCTTTGCCTTCTCCTTGCCTTCTCCCTTGTTCTTTGAGTCTTCGTAGATTTCCCAGTCCTGTTTCTCCGCGTTCTTTCGACGACCGAAGAAGCTGAATCGACCACTCTTCTTGGCCTTGCCCTCTTTCTCGAGGTTCTTGCGTGCCTCTTCGATCTCATTGATCAGCTCTCTCTGGCGTTCATTATGGTTGTCCGGGTCTGGATCTTCGATTTCAACGAACTCTTCACTCTCAACAGACCATCCACATCTTATCAACAATACCGGCATCTTTTGACGATAGTCCATGTGACCATTCACGAGATCCGTTACGTCCATGTTCTCAACAAAGGGACAATCCTCCACCGGAGCTAGACCTGCTACCCGGCGGATACCTCCACTCGTGAGTCGGAACAAGTAGCCTAGAATCCAGTCGTTGCGGTTGTACGCATTCAGGAATCGCCCAGAAACCACAGTCTTAGCCTTGATGTACTCCTCCTTCTTTACCACGATAGGTGAACCAAACATGTAGACATTTTGCACAATACCGACCGCCCCCTTCTTACTGAGCTCCTGGAGGCAAGAGAAAACGACTCGTGCTCCGATCGAGAACCCAACCAGTGTAATGGGTCGTGTTCCTAGGTTGCGTTCTAGCAGGGAATCTGCTAGAATCTTTCCAGCGGAGGTGGCTCTGTCCAGCGAGACAGCCCAAGGGTTGTCAATAAGATAGGCAAGCTTGGTAAGAATTATCGGCAGCTGCAGAGCTGACATGAGAGCAGCTAGTATGGTTGTACCCAGAATTTGCTGGATACTTTGTGTAAGAGCCTTTGTGATCGTTAGTCTGATAATCTCTATTGGAACAGGGTGTAAATTTTCTGACCTCAGTAGCCAAAATGTTGATGGTGTCACCCATACTCCGAAGCATCTCAGGCTCGAAGAGCACTGAGTAAAGGTCACCCATGACAGGGTCTACCGTACTGAATGGCAGTCGTACGTCATCGACCTTACCTGTCAGCCACCCCGAGATAGTGACAATGAGGTTGACTCGCTTGTTGTTGTGAAGGGGACGATATTCGAACGTCCTAACCGCGCCAGTTCTTCGGTCTGCAGCCCTGCCTCCGATGATACTGCCTGACGCCGCTGCGCCCGAGGTGATGATGGCTGCGCCTCCTACACCACCGAGGAAACTTCCCGTGCCAGTCACTCCGATGGCTGTTAATCCGGTAGCCAGGCCCGCACCGATGACAGGAGCAAGCAAACCTGCCGAAAGACCAATGACCAACCCACCACCTACGGTGGCCAATCCCATCATCACATATCGCCGGGTCAATGCGTTCTTCCTGCGAGTTTCCGTGTGCTCTTCCTCGTTCCAGTTCTCTTTCTCGGCAGCTTGCTGCATCTCCAGAGCCTCTGTGACCTTCTTCTCGAAACGGCAGATATCAACCCACGTAATATCAAGACTCTCACCAACTCGCTCCAAGAGAACCCTCGAGCGGGAATCGTAAATAGAATCAGCGATCAAGAGGAGGAAGAGGTCGCAAAGTACAGTCCACCGAAGATCAATATCGATCTTTGCGGTGGTGGGGAGCTGTGATGGTGTCTTCACGTCAGAGAGCTCCTCCCCGTCAAGCGCCTCATATGGCGGCGGTGCCTCTGCAGGCTTCTCGTCCAGTGATGGGGTGCTTGGCATCGATGACTTGCCATCTGCCATGGGATTTGATACTCGAGCATTAGTATTGAGCGCGGGTGCCAAGTCCTGCGGCATAACTCCATGTTCTGCCAACTGTTCAATCATAATCTGCTCAGCTTCATTGATCTCCATATGAGCGTACAGTCGAAGCATCATTTTTTGACCCCACATCAGCATGGATTCAACTGAAACACCAACCTCCTTCTTCGTCTTCTTGAACGATTTCATTTTTTCCGCCTCTTTCACAAGTCTGACGATTTCGAGACGGACCAATCCAACGTATGCAACTCTTTGGCCTTCGGTCAAGAGATCTTTGGTAGCCTGCATCTGACCAATAGCATCTCGTCCTTCATCATCGTCGACCATACTGGTTCCGGCTGCACTCTTGAAGAGATATTTCGTATTGTCGTCCATGCTTGTTGCCGACTCGGCATCATCGTCCAAGGTTACCCGAGTGTAGCCCTTGCCAGCACCACCAAGTCCTCCATATTCGTATGATTCATCCTGTTCCGGATCGTATTCCCTTGCAACTAGCTTGTCGTCGTCGTTGTACATATCGTATCGTGCATAAGAAGGCATTTCTTGCCAGTCATCATCGTCCACCCCCTTTTGAGGTTCTTCTGGCTTGGTAGAGATCTTTTGGTGGGAAAACTCAGAAACATCTTTTCGATTGGCCTGCGTAGGCGATACAGGGGTCGGCGTGACTTTGTCGGGCTGAGGGGCTTCTTCCTTACTGACAGCTACTTCATCACCTGTAGACTTTTTGACAGGATCTGCTGCCTCTGGTTGTGTTTCCACTGGGCCCTTGTTCGTCGGATCGTCTGGCTTGGGAGTCTCTTGCTTCTTGATAGCGACATCGACATCTGTAGGCTCTTTGGGAGCCTCTGGCGTTTCTGACCGTGTCTTTCTAGAATCTTTTGGCTCTGGACCGTTGATACTTTCGGGCTCGGCAGGCTCGATCTTTGATGGAGTTTTGCTAAAAGTTGGTGGGGGGGTTTCGTGCGTGACAACAGGCGGGTTCGAAGCATCTTTGCTGGGATTTGACTGTTCAGATCGAGCATCTTCAAACGTTTCGCTCTTGTCGTCATCCTTAACAGGTTCGACGGCGGGGGGTGTTGTCTGATCGCTGGACTTATCGTTATTCGTCTCGGACGCTCTCGGTTGCTCACCGCTCAAGGCATCTGCTACTGGACTTGCAGCAGGCTTCTCATCTTTGGGTGTCTCGGTAGGCTCATCGTTCTTCGGAGTCGGAAAGCGCCTGATGGGCAGACCAAAATCGTCAACCTCGGCAGGTGTAGTCATGATGTCAAATAATGGCGAATTGTGGTTTGTCTGGGTCTCCCGTTCAACGGGTTCGACGGAAAGAATTGCTTCTGCGACAAAAAGAGAAAGCAAAGAGAAAGATGGTTCGGCTACGTGTAATGCGCCTTGAAAGAATGGATCGAAAGGGCCGAAGATCTGTAGATGACATTCGACCCAAGTAGAAGTGCTGCGAGTGGACGAATCCTTCTGGCTCCTGGATTAGGTTGAGGCCGTCAAAGGATAACTCTATGGTGAGATGATGTAAGTGGTTGTTCAACGTGAAATGTCACACCCGTATCAATGGTCTAGAAGCTGAGGTGAGTTGGTGAAAGGAGCGGGCTTATTGTTCCCCTCGTCCCTCTCAAACTAAAAGGAACAAACTCCTATAATTATTGATGGATAGAATCCAACTTGACATTGCTTTGGGTGGGGGTCGACCCATCCCATCTGAAAAGATGGCTGAGTCCGTCGGAAGCGGTTGGTGGCCCTCCACTAGCAGACAACGGATGGCGGGACTCTCAGTGGTTCCTTTTAGTGGAAGGGCATTGTGCCTGAGGGCCCATAGTGCAGGGCACCCTTGTAACTCAGGGATGGGTCTCGTCATTCAATATATGGTTGTTCTCAAATCAATTTCTCCTTCATACCTCACGCGACCCCTGATTTATCTACATAGGCATACCTTTCTTTGATTTGAGATCAGCTTCAGCAATTGATACAGTTTATTGTCATTGCAAGATAAAGAGTTGGTTACGGCTGAGTGAATCATGATCTGATTAAATTGTTAACATTGTTGACGCTCAAACACTATTCCTTTCATGCGCCCCTGGACTCCCTCAATCTATACTATCTTCTCGGGTATCGCTAACGGCGCACACTCCTTTTGATATCCCCTGCCTTCATTGGCACATATTCCAGATCAAGCACGTGGTGATCTTAGCATTCCTGTCTCAACCCTGGAGACTGCCGCCCGCTTTGCTTGCTAGCTTTCTCATGTCTCTGCCATGGTCACTTCCGCGGCTGCAGTGTCCGTTTCGCCGTCGTCTGCCGTGCCTGCAGTAGCCTTGTTCCTCCTCCGTCTCTTTCGCTTGCCGGCACCTTCTTGTGGCGCGTCCTTCGCATCAGTAGATTCTTGCTTTCGTGGTTGTTGTCCTTCTGTCTTTGCCTTCTTGGGCTTCTGGACCGCCAAAGGATTAGGCCCCTTGGGTCCGTGTCCTTTCTTCTTCTTCTTCTTTTGTTCTTCAGAGTTGCCATCGGTCTTGTCGGCCTTCTCGTCGTCGTCTGCATCATCTCGCTTTCGCTTGCCCAATTGGTTCTTGATCTCTGCTCGAAATTTGCTTCTCTCCTCCTTTGCTCGCACTTGAACGCTCTCATCCGCCATTGGCTCGAGAATCATAACACTCCTCTTGATATAGATGAGGGGGACTCCTTTGATGCCTCGCAGCATCCTTCGTACCTCCTGGTCTTGGCTGGCCACAACGTAGCGATGCTTGTTCTGAAGTGTAGCCTTCGGGTCGACAACTGATCGAAGACACTCTTGAGTGCTCAATGGCTCGGGATAATCGTCGGGATGGTGACCGCATCGTCTTCGCTCCAGGGTCTTGGCTAGGTCAATGGCCTCATGTACACCTGGCTCGTTTCGCGCTGCGTAAAGTTTGCGAATTTCGCATTGAGTAATCACTATTCCGGTTAGAAGATCGACCACGACAAAGTTTGTCATGAAAACATACTGGGCTTGACCTTGCCATGAACTGTCCTCGACAGAGCGGGCTCGAGGTCCATCTTGAACCGGGAAGAATCTCTCACCATTTCGGCATCGACTGCATCTTGTAAGCTTTGTCTATCTGGCTCAAGTTTGCGACAACTTACCCAGAACCTGATAGGGCTCACGAAAGCCGAAAGTCTGGGAGAACTGCTCCATGAGCTTCCGATATTGTTTTGACCGCTTTCCTCTCATTTTGAATAATTTGTTGTCGAAGTATGTACCAAGCTAGTTGTTTAGACGTGCTAGGACTGGATGCGACGAAGTCAAGGCTGGCAGAAAATAAATTTCCTTATCGCGGCACGTGCGATAAGCTAAAACCGACCCGCTGCTATGCGCCATGGCTGTAATGCCCCGCCATCCCACTTCCTTCACTTCCATTGTCATGGCCATCTTCAGGGCTGAAAACAAGTGAAGTGCTATTACTTTATCATGGGGGTTCCATATCTGAATTTTGTCTAGGCAGATTGTCTCTATGTAATGCATGATGACCCGTTATATGAGAGCCATATGTTCCCCTCTCCACCATTAAATCGTGTAATTAGGTATCTTATGCTTCGAAGGGTCGATCCGGCAAGTCTACTGTAAGCCGTTCAGATGTCTCAGTTGTCCAGCAAAGAGACTACTATCATCCCTCATTCTTCACGCAGAGGGCTGCGACAACACTGATATCGTCAAGTTTACCTGCTACTGTTAGCTTTGCTTTCTCTCTTGGAAACCTGTCGCTATTGCTTACCACCCTCGCTCGCCAAACCCTCCTCGATCGCATGCTCCATGAATGGACTCTCAGCGAAAGGATCTACGGCGATTTCCCGGGCTGCCTCCATCAGATCTTGAGCCGCAACTCTCATTCCACCGTTGCGGCCACCTGTGCGATCACCCTTGTGAGCTTCTGCATGTGTCCCAGATTCCCACTCTTTAATACTTTTGAGTATTCTTGCAACGATCTCATGCTCCCAAAGATTATCGATAACTCCGTCACTCATCGCAAGCACAATATCTCCGACTTCCAAATCGACCTTGTCCATAACTGCATTATCAGTGGGTGTGTCAGGGCTGTTAGTCCCAAGCTGTCGTGGGCAATCAAACCAGTGCCACTGCTCCACAGTCTTATAAATGACTTTTTCGGTACTGGGTCGGAGTACCATGACCTGGCAGTCGCCCACATTAGTCACATACAACACAGGCGATGCCTGTGTTTTATTCTCAGTGCAAGTCTTGTAATGTAATTGCGCGCCACAGGCTGTTGTTGTTCCTAAACAGTCATGCGACATAGTCGCCTCAAGAGTCTGTTCATATGCACTTTGTAGGCTGGCGATGGGGTTCGGTTCTTGCGACTTTGGTAATCTAACAAGCTCTTCCTCGATCGCAGAAGACCAGAAATGCCCAATCAATCTTGACCAGAGTCTACAGTTAAAGTCAGTAACGATGGTAAAAGAGATTCGGAAGTTGCCCGGCAACTTACCCGGCATGCCCTCTCGGTCTTGTGGCCCACGCTCCCACGCCGTCGTTGGCACAAATGAAATAATCACTCGCGTAGACAGCATCATCGCCGTTTGTTTTCCCTCTGATAAGCTGTCCGTTGACAAAAGCACGACGGTCACGGCTTTGGTGATGTGTACTTAAAGGATCGGTAAAGGATGTAGACGGAGGAGAGAGGAAAGGCGGAGGGAATGGGCGGGGAGGTCGTTTCGCAAAGAGTCCAATGCCTGTTTCGAATCGAAAAGGCAAGATAGGAACATCATGTAAAAGGCGAGTCGTCGTCGAAGCGAATCGTCTCTTGCGACACGGGCGCCATGTTGTGCATGTCAGGCGTCGAACCGGGAGCGATGGTAAGAAGGATGTCGGGACGGCCGCCAGAATCGAAGATGGTTGACTGGGCATTCCAGCTGCACAAGCCTGGAGCTGCCCCTTTTCAGTTGCCTGCCTGGCCGCAACCTGTAGTTAGATTGCTAATGTGCTCTCCGAGAGAGAGATGTGATCCCCAGGAGAGAGCAGAGCACCGTAATCAGGCTCGGACAGTTGGGGAATTACAGACAGCTGCCCAGACACGTGATAAGCCCGATACCGCCAAAAAAGGGCGTCATCCAGAACAGGCAGTTTTTGTGTCAAAGCGACCAATGATTTACAAACACTATTCTTCTCCCGCAGGAACCCGAGCTCATTGTTGACCCCAACGGTAGGAGAGCTGACTAGGCTGAGCTAGCATTGGAGGCAGAACGAGAAGAATCACCCTATTCACCCCCTTAGGACGATTCAGTTTGTGCGGTTGGCCTGCTTCTTTTGTAAAAACTTGCCTTGAAATAGGGATGTGCTTCGGCGATCTTCCGTGAGAGAGTGGCCGAGGCCCAATTGTAGCAATGCATGGCGTTTGATAAGTCAGCCAATACCTCATCCGTAAATAGGTTATATCTAGAGAAACTCTGAGTAAATTTGATAACTGAAAGGCATATATACATATAGAGGGTCCATAGTAAGGGACCTCAGTCAATTATGATTTTGGTGAATTGTGTTAGTCTGAAAGACACGAATAGCAATGGTGGATACTTTGGAGAGAAAGATGAGGAAAGATGAGGGACCAATGCATAACATATCTTAGGTAAGGCTACCAGGTTACCAACGGGAAACTGATAGCACTTTAAGAAAATTCTTGGAGACAAGATTGACCAGATGACACTGCAACACTGAGGCTGTAGTCGCTGGAGCTGTCTAAGGTACCCACGTGTTGGCGCCATGGAGAGACAGGCATCTTCACACGTCATGAAACGAAACAAAGCTAACTTGACAAAATAAAAGTGTGTCCAATCTCATGGTTGCCGCACCTTGTTCCAACCGATCTGGAGATTCAACCCAATCATGAATGCCAAGAAGGGTTGGCAACCTGCAAGCTGCCAAAAGGGAGCCGGATCCTCCACTAGCTGGAGATATCGTCAACATTCGTTCAGGAAAGGCATTTATGATAAGATGAGGGCTGTAGGATGACGCATTTTATTGAGACACTGCTCATGATATGCGTTGATTTCTCCACGCAAAGATCAGCTGGACAGGAAATAGTGCCTCATCACGATCTGATCCAAACTTATCACCGCAAGATTGGACTCATGACGTAAGGGATGGGGATGAATCGATTCTCAATCAAAGCCCATTTCCCCATTAGGGGTCAGCTTGAACCTCTTGCGGACGCTATTATGCGGACTGCGAAAATAGCGTCCAGAACATGATTCTAACGACATACGTGTAGCTGGCATGACGATCTGCGGCTCTTTAGATGAGTCGTCGGCTTTTCAAATGCCTGACGATCAAACAGGTGGGCCTGGACGATCGTAGGGGGGGTCTTGTATCCGGATGTAAAAGGCTGTGCTAATCGCAGCAATCTCGTGCAGTTGGAACTTTGAAGTGAGACGTCTCATGTTAATCACAATCGTGATTGACACGGCCAGTACTTCAATCCCCATCTTGACACGCAATCCTTCTTGACCGTACAGAGACAAAGGCATTAGTTAGCCGCCTTTGCAAAATAACAAACCCCATTCTGGTTGTAACCTTCGAGCGTATTTCTGGCGGCTGAGTGAGCATGGATAGTGCAAGGCCAAGGGGAAGCCGGTGTAGCCGGTTGAGCTAGGAGCTTCATAAGATTTTGCCCTGAATTTAGCTACATCTTCTCAAACAATAATACGTTGTGACCAATGGGACTTGGTGATAGTCACAAATACCAAGAGCTTGGCTGCATAGCCATCACGATTTGGAGTCCAAGCACAAGCTGCAAGGTCTTGTTCAAAGTACTTTTCCATTCGGAGTTTGACAGTCCAGGTAGTCTTCTCCAGGTTTTTGAAAACCCCGAACCATCCTGATCCTTGTCCGGCTGAATTAGGGCTCGGATGCCTCACTCAAGACTTACCTACTACAGTATGTGCAAAGCCCAGAGGTAATGGATATCTGTGTAGAAGATAATGGCATTATGCATGAATTCGCTACAGATATTGTATGTGCGCATTCGGCAATTACAGTAAAGCAATTTGCATAATACGAACCCGAAGCCGATAGTCTACCCACTCTATCCGTATCTGAGATGGGTATCAACATTTGAGGCCTCAAAGTGCCAAGCTTTTTCTGACCCCAGAAAACTACTGAGCGAAGCCCGCTTATACATACTCCGAACAGATTCTGTTCAAATCCCAGCGGCTGGACGCTTACGTATCCATGAAGCAGAATGGTGGAGTCGAACCAACACAGTCTAGATACCATGTTGAGGCTTGGCGAAATACTATTGAAGCAATACGAGGCCTGGCTTGCTGACTTAGCTCGCTCGCTGGTATGGTGTAATTTCGCTGGTACGAGACGGTATTCCATCAGTGAAGAAAGCTGACGGGATGGGACGATACCCGCAACATGACGAAACAAGAGAATCGCGATCAGAGTGGCTGGCTGCAGGGCTTCAGGCGCCGAGACGCATTCAATGGATCCCACGAGAAATCATTGATGGAGACAGCGGCAACAAGAAGCCTTGAATTGGAAGATGGCGTTAGTTAGTGACGAATCTGTTTTGCCGGGATATGCCTCTATCCACTCCGTCCGTATCCCGCCCGTCGTTTAACGCCGCTCTACGGGCTCCGAAGCGGGAGAATCCCAGCCACTGTCTACCGAATATTCTTTTATAGGCTCACATTGGCCTGTAGCTTTGGGTAGTGGATCGGCGGTAAATACTGCAGGTACCCAAGCAGCCAAGCTACCCAAGTTACCTCTTTTGTAAGTCGTGAAGCGTTTGGACAAGATCTGTTGCAATCTTGCCTTGAGCTCTGCTACGCCGCGAGTTCCAAGTCTTGCTGTTTGTGCAATTTGCATCAGATGCCAGGTTGCGTGCTCAGATACCAAATCAAAGTCGTCTCAGACAAAGGTATGATACTGGTGATAGCCGGCGCCAAGCGACCGAAGCCCAGATGCGCGCGGCCTCTTCTCACGTTGCACCACGCATGTCTCCAGATCTTGGCTGGGTCATAGACAACTGATCCGGCGTCAGAATGATTGGATGACATGTTTCTCCAACATGGCTCTCCAGACATCCAACTGTCTATTCAGCATCTTTCCAGTTAGTGAAAGGCATGTTACGAAACAAAGGCCTGCCTTGCGAAGGCTCCGATTGATTCTCTGTCATTCTTTGAATTCTATTTTGGTCTCCAAGTTGAGTCGCCAACTTGAAACTTGGCTTCCTGTCAAGTATATAGAAATACGATACCCTGCCATTATTGTATGCATGTTGTATTCTTCCTTGCTTCTCACAGCATCCAACCTCTGTTCGATTCCCTGATTCACTTTTTATATTTTTACTTCCGTTTTAATTCTCTTGGCTCACCGACTTTGCTTTCATTACTCGGTGTGCAGTACATTAGAGGTGCTAAGAGGGTCCTCTTAGTGAATTGAGGGTGTCGGTTCTAGACTTAGACTTCTCGCCCAGACCACCGCTGGCTGCTAGTGACGTATGCCATCGACCAGGTCCATCACCACTCAATTCGTTCATCGCGAATCGTTCATCAAAGGCCCCGACCATACTGTACGGGTACGGGGGTACGCGGCGGCAAGCAAAGAAGAGCAAAGCACATTTTCGTATGCAGGCAAGCAAGCAAACAGGATCGCCTAAGCCCGGACCCTCTTGTTACCAGCTCCGGAGACAACTCTAGCTGAAAGCTGCTCAACTCGTGGGACTTATCAGTAAAGGGACCCCCGCGCTGGCTGGAGATCGCACCATTGGACCAGGCTTGAAGCTTGTTGGAGGTCCTCTTTTTTCCAAGAAAACCTGCTCTTGACGTTGCGATTTCTGGGTCCCTACCAGCCTCTGACAGATTTATTAAACAACGAAAGCCCGCAGGTCGAAACCCTGGAAAAGGTGTACGTTCTGAAGGACGCATCTCCATTTAAAGCTCAACGCACGCAACACAGGGCGAGCAGCTACAGCGCTGCACCGACCACTAACAAAGTGCCGTTGACATTGACATTGGCATCCAATTGCCATCGCCGCCGACCGCCGACGCCGGCTTCCGCGTATTTAACGTACCTATACTGAAATCACGAAATCACGAAATCACGAAATCACGGCCACGGCTTATAAGAAATTACCGACCACCCCCATATTTAGAGCCAAGACTTGCATCGTCTAGGTTCTCGTCACTTTCACTTGTCGCTCGCTCAGTTGCTGCAATTCCTTTTACGGTAGTTCACCACAGTTTTGACCTTGACCAGCTGTACCAGGGCTGGTCATCCTTGGCCGGTTAATAAGTACTGACTGACATGTCAGTCGCCCGAAGCATCCGTATCTGCATCCGCAATCTGCCTTCGCACCCGCCGCAGCACCACCTTTGAATGGATACAGTCCGGCGCCGAGTTCTAAAGGGAGTCTAGAGTCTAATAAAGTCGCACATACAAGAAGCGCCCACTTCACCTACATCTGAATCGTCCCGCACGCAAGGGCCTGTTTTCTTCTTCTTTCCTCCTCACTCCTGGACCTTGGATTCGCCCTGATCTTGGATGCCCAGCGATAATCAAGCTTGTCTGGAAATTACGGTACCAGACTGTCGTCAGTATTGTGGCTGACGCACCTCACACCTCTCGAGACATCCCTTGCGCAGTTGATCTGGTCAACTACTGACCTAACAGCTCTCTCCCTTTTGCTGTTTGTTGTTTCTGGGCACCAATTGGCCTGATTTTTCTTCTTGATATTTTGTCTCAGAAATTTCCTCATTTGCAGGCCGAGCATTGTGGACAAAATGGGTCGAAATCGAGGTGCGTACCATCAAATATTGTGCATTCGTGATTCTCATTCCAGCTCTGGACTTGTCTTTGATCGTCCGCCCCGTACGTTGCGTTGCGTCGCTTTACGACCCGACAAGACAGAAGACGGCGCTAGTGATTCGCTGGTCCTTGCCCTGGCGTTGGCCCAGTCTAAGTCTAGGCGGGCTTGCCCATGTCATGATGGATGCCCACTGCACGGTGGCAGCTCTACGCCTGTAACCACAGCCAGGGGGGGCTGCTTATGGGTACCTCTCGGAACGGCGGCGGGGGCTTTGACATCCACTATGCGTTGACGTGTGGTGGCCCAAAATGCCCTTGGCTAGTTCATCTAGGGGTCCGTTTCTTTTGGTTCAAGGGACTGAGCGACGGGCTCTCTACCTCCAGGGGCTGCATGCCATTCTGTTCATAACATCTCACCTCATCCCGTCCCTGTCGTACTAACTCGTTGGTGCCAATACTTTAGTCCTCTCTTTTATGTCCCAGTTCTCTGCGGGCACAAAGACACCGCCGCCCTCAACTTCTCCTCCGTCAAATTCACCTCACAGACCGGGACATCGCAAGACGAACTCTGTTACAGAACCCTTTCCCGACCACCGAGTCAGTACCGACATTTCTCGGCCAAACACACCGCCTTCGCGGCCAGATTATGGCACTCCCATAAACGGCGGCTCTCCAATTGAACCTTCTGCTCGCCGAAGACGCAGTTCATCTGCTGCATCATCACGACCCCCGTCCATGGTCCTGGCTCATCAACCACCCATCATGGATATCACTGAGGATACAATCCCTGAACTTCAGCCTATCTTTTCATTCCTCAACAGCCATTCCAACAAGCTGTACCAAGAGGGCTATTTTCTCAAACTCGATGACCAGAATACACGTACGCTCGATCTAGCTTCCATTGCCGCTTGTTCCCCTCCACACTTGCACCCCTGTGGCGCCAAGTTTACTCCACACTCAACTATTTACACATGTGCTGCAAGGATGTTCAGCTAACAAAGTTGTTTACAGAGGGCAAACCCAACCCTGATAGAACCTGGACAGAGTGTTTTGCCCAGCTTGTGGGAACCGTCTTGTCACTATGGGATGCCGCGGAACTAGATGCAGCTGGCGAGGATGGTGAAGTCTTGCCCAAGTTTATCAACTTGACAGATGCCTCGATCAAAATGGTGAATAACCCGCTCGCGTGCCAAGTATGTCTTCACACTCGACTAACACAATTTCGTCACAGATAGAGTCGCTGCCTACAAGATCTTCAGACGAGCAACCGCTACAGAACATCCTGAGCATCTCAACGGCTGGAAGAAACAGATATCTCCTCCATTTCAACTCGCGACACTCGCTGCTGCAATGGACTGCCGGCATTCGACTAGCTATTTTCGAGCACTCCTCTCTGCAGGAGGCCTATACTGGCGCTCTAATTGCCGGCAAGGGCAAATCGCTCAACAACATTGGTGTCATCATGGAGAGGGCACGATTCCCCACCGAAGAATGGGTTAGAGTCCGATTCGGCGCTGGTGTACCTTGGAGACGATGCTGGTGTGTTATCACCCCTCCTGACGAAAAGCAGTATGCAAAGCTCCAGAAGGAGCTCAAGAAGAGATCTCCTTACGATCGATCGCCTGTTCCCACACTAAAGGGAGACATCAAGTTCTACGACCAGCGAAAGGATGGCAAGAAGCAGAAGAAGATGCAGCCAATTGCTACCATCACCGACGCCTACTCTGCCTATGCCATCTATCCTCAGTCCAAGTCATTGATTGACGCGTCGACCTTACTCAAGGTTGAGGGTAACATTGCTATTCACACTGATCCTCCCTCGTCTACTGAAGGTTTCGTCTTCATCATGCCTGAGACACACCCTGCTGTCAGCGGATTCGAGATGTTGCTGCGTTTCCTCTTTCCTACCTGGGATACCTTTGGTCTTTACGGCCGACCTGGGAGACTTGTTGCCAGCACACTTGACTCCAGATCTCTCATGTTTGCTATGCCTAAGAGCCGCCGCTACGGTTATCTTGAGAATTTGGATGTTTCCAACCTGATTCTCGAGGATGGTAGCTCTGGATGGGGCGAGAGAGATTGGAGAAAGAAGCTCAAGGAATGCACCGGTACTCGCATGAATGCTGTGGATGATGCACCCACGACACGTTCTCGAAGCAACAGTCGAAAGAGTGTTCGACTAAGCTTTGGTGATGGACCTCCAAAACCTAAGGCCGGGTTTTCGGATGAACAAGTCCCAACCAGATCCTCGCGATCCTTCTCTCTTACTGAGCGCACTCGAACAGACTCAGCTCCCGCAGATCCTGCGAGGGTTGCCTTCGGAGGACACGGTCGTAACTCATCCGACCCCAACCAATTGGGAGGCCCTCCTTTCCGTCCTGGTACCAACGGTAATAGCCCTTACTCAGGCTCGCCACAACGTGGACAGACTCCCGTTGGCGCTCCCCGCCATAACCAAGCTTCTCGTGATGAGAGTCCCGCTTACCAGAATGAACGAGCTCCCTCTGGCTCTCCTCCCCTGAAAGACTTGGATGGAATGCGTCAGATGCATACTCCTGAACCAGTCTCACGACCCCCAGCCTTCAGCCACGGGTCCCAGGCTCGCCCCGTCAGCAGAGCCTATCATTCCCCTGAGCTTAGACGGGCTAATAGTAGGCTTTCCGTCACAACTCTGGCCCAGCTTGCCACAGCTGGAGGATTGGGTGAACCGAACGATTCGAATCCTTCTCCACGAGGAGATGAGGTGGACGCTGCAAGATCTGGACCATCGGTACTGCCACCACACGCCAACTCCGTAGGGATATCTGCTAACGACAACCGTTCGCGTGAAGCTTTAAGCCCACTGAATCAGGATCCCTCTTCCAACAGTCTTCCTCCTCCGGCCAACTTGTCCCAACAACGATCACGATCGCCACTGGCCCAGCCCCCGCTTGGGCCTCCTAATACTTATGGCCGCGGGCCCAACTCACGTCCTGGAACTTCAGAAGGACGGCGATCTCCGATGCCTCCCGGCATGCCACCTCAACAACGACCTCCCCACCCTCAAAATACCAACCGTCGGCCTGACGTGGGTCCTGATGGCCGCCGACCGTCTGACCCTCGACGACCTGGCCCTGATGGACGCAGACCATCGGATCCTCGGGGTCCTGGCTTTGATGGACGTAGGCCTTCGGACCCCCGAGGTCGTGGCAATGGTCCTCCTCCTGGCCATATGCCTCCGCCATCCGGTCCCCATGGTAATTATCGCCCCGGTCCGGGGCGTCCCGGACCTCCTGGGCCTCCGGGTTATCGCCCTAACGGACCTCCTCATGGACCGCCAAATGGACCGCCGGGACCAATGGGTCACCGAAAGCCTGTGCCAGGCGGACCTCCCCCACCTGCCCCTTTTGAAAATTCTAAGGGAAACACCATGTCGGGTAGCAGTGGGATCACCACGAATGAGATAATTGACCATTATGTGTTCGACCAAGGCCGCCAGACACCTCGGCAAGGCACCCCGAACTCAGAGAGGCGACCAGGACCCCCAGGCAGGCAAGAAAGTCACACGAGCAACCAAAGCAGTCATTATGAGGATAACTCTCCCACTAGCAGCCTCAAGAACTTTGTAGACACATACCAATACAGCGAACCAAAGCCCCGAGCTGGTGTCCTGAAGACTGTCGGTGGCGCTGAGGAGCCTGATCCTCGAGATCCTGGCTTCGATATACCAGATATCAATTTCGGCCCAACCATTAATTACGCAGCCACCAAGGACCGCAGTAAAACCCCCGGCGCTCTCACTCCTGGCGGCTCATCACAGAGACCGCATACACCCGGGGGTCAAGGACCAACGCCCCCACCTCATAAATCTTCGGGTTCTCAGGGATCTCTTGGACGTAAGGAATCCCCAGACCCAAAGCGCACTATGGCATGGCAGCCCGGCGCATCAACTCCTCCGAGCAATGCACACGGGTTAAGCCCCGAAGAATTTGTGCAGCAAAGGGCGGCTCATGCTCGGAGCGCATCCAGCAACACTTTGGGCGGCTCACCCAGCCCAGGCATGAAACGAACTAGTTCCTCTGACATGCTACAAGCTATCCAGAACGGTCGCCACTCTCGTAGCAGCTCTGCTGATCTGCTTGCACGACCTGGATCGCGGGGTGCTAGTTCGACCTTGAACTTTGCAAGCTCTGGGGAGACATCTAGCCACCTCAGTGCTCGGGAGCAGGAACATGTTGCCCGCCTCACAGGCCAACCATTGATCAGCATGCCAGGACACCAGAGACAGGGTTCCCAGGGTAGCTTCGTGCCTGGCCATCAGAGGCAAGCTTCCTCTGGATCAGGTTTAGTTGGTGCTATCGAGGCCCGGGAACGAGAAAAGCAACAGATGAAGCAAGGAGTCAACAGCCAGGCAGTCCAGCATGCGATCAGCCAGCGACAGCAGCAACAGGCTGCCATGGCGTACCAGCAGCAGATGCGCAGCAACAAATGGCTCAGCAGCAAATGATGCAACAGCAAATGGCCCAACAGCAACAGATTGCGTACCAGCAGCAGGCTCAGCAACAACAGAACTACCAGCAAGGATATCAACAGCCAATGATGGGTGCTGGTAACATTCCCCCATACAGCCCCATGGGCCAACCAGCTGGTCAGTACACTCCCGGTGGATCGCCGTACGGACCGGCACCTCAGCAGATGGGAGGACATGGACAGCCGAACAGTTTCTCACGACCACTCCGGGCTGCGCAGCAGGTTGACCCTCGCTTCGTACCACCTCAGGGTCAATACGGCCCATCGCCTGGAGCTCAGCAGACCACTCGAAACGTTCATCCTCAGTATCAAGGACAAGCGTTTTAGCAACGAAGAGGGAAGGGTCTAGTTATACCACTGCTTGACTGAGATTATGGATATTTGGATGATTGAAGCGATTTGGAGCAAACATGAAGGGGCTGCATATATCACATGGCGTTCAGGAAATGGCAAGACATGCTTATTTGGGGGCAGCGGGTTGAAAACCAATTGCATAGTTATACTCTTGGGCATACAAAGAAAGGACTACATTATCTTTGGAAAGGGTAGCATACTTGGTTATAGATGCATTTTGAATCTAGCTAAAATACATTTCTTTCTCCTCTAAGAATTATAGTGTCTTGAATTGACATTTCGCGTACATGAGGTGCAAATAAGCTTCTATGATGGATGGCACGTAAAACAAGGTACTAATAGCTGGGGATAATATAATTCTTTCGTGCTTGGTAAACAAAAAACTCAATTGTAATTCTGTCTAATATCATGACGTAAATAGCAAAAGTTGAGAAGAAAGCCATCTATTGGTTCATGATGCTGCGTGAACTAAGCTGAGACCTTTGGCAGGCGTTGCTGTCCAGTGACTTTGCTCGACCCGCTCGGTTCTGGAGGCGAGTCTCGAGGGCAAAGCATTGTTGGTAGGCGCCTGATGAGCTGACGTAGATTCTTGTACTTGTAGGCTGTGATTGTTAGTGAAGTGACAAAGCGCATGACTTGAACGCGCCCCGAGTACCATTTTCACGCGCCCGTGTTACAAGAACAGAAACGTGATGTGACCTTGTTTTGTTGAATCAGATGAGCTTGACTTTTTTTTTAACCCTCCCTGGTTGCTGAGGCATCCGAGACGTACAGTACTGATGGTTTCCACTCTGTCAGTGGAGGTAAAGGGTCGCCGCCCCGTTGGTGATCATGAACGGCACTCAAACGGCTTCTCCCCGCTGCAACTTTGCTCTCTTGGGGATTTATCAGCCTAGAAGCGGTCACTAGAGGGTGCCTAATACCTTGTTAGATTCCAATCTGATAGGTCAGCCAGCGTCGTTAACCCAGATTCCGATTGATATCAGCCAACCAGCGTCAGTAGCGACCTGACCCTCGAGGAAACTGTCGGTCGTGACGTCCCTGCCGTCCCATCCAATACTTGAACCTCAAAGTCCCTTGTCGTTTCTTTTTCCATCCCGTCCCCCTCTCTTGGGCTCTTGATACTCTTCACTTGTCTGTCTCTCGCCTCTTTTTTGTTTGCTTTCTTACCTTTCAACATACACAATTTCTTTATACAAGACTCGCACAACTACCGTCTCGACTCGACCGCGCCGAGACATACAAACTTTTGGCTGGTTGTTACCCCAACTATACCTGCGCCTAGGACTTCCAAACCTCTTGCTAGATGCGCCCGTGATCGCCTTGACTTTTTAGCACAACCTCACGATTTGCCTCAACTTGGCCCCATTGAAATTTTCTACGACAGTCTTGCATTGCTTCGCAGCGTAGGCTGCTCGGGTCCCTCCAATGGACGGCGACGAGCCCACGCAAGGTACGCCCGCCCATCTACCCAATGCTCCCTCTTCTTCGAGCTGACCTCCCTCTGGAAGCGACGCAGAATGTTCTGGATCCGCGCCGTGTCGGGAAGCAGAACTCAGGCTTCTCAGACGAAGATATCTCCGACATAATATGCGTCCTCTACCCACACTCTGATTCTGCCCGTGTCGAACTCGAACGTCTGGTCGGCGAAAACTCCCCACACATCATTGGAAAGGACGAAGCGGATGGCGTCGAACCCGACTATGCCTTGGAAGACCAAGCAGCCCGTTTTCTCGCCAATCCAACCGGTACCGGCACCCATGCCATCATCCTACGTCTGTCGTCGCACCTCAAGAACCCGAAGGCCGGCTTTGTCTTTGGTCGAAATCCTGTGCGATGCGACGTCGTTTTTGTCAACGATCCCTTGAAAAGAATCAGTAACATTCATTTCCGGATTTACGTCAACGAATATGGCACTGTCATGGTTGAGGACCAATCGACCAACGGTACCATTGTGGATGATCATCTTTTGACTTCCCACCCTCAAGCCAAGGGAAGAAGTGACCCTCCCATTAGCAAGTGGGTTTTGAGTTCTGGCTCCATCATCAAGATCTATCTCCATAAGGAGGCCCGGGACTTGACTTTCCGAGTCCGTATACCAAGGCGTGATAACGAGTATGACCAAGCATATACCGATAAAGTCGACGATTTCTTCACACGTCATGGGCTACCGCGCCAGAATGAGACCATCACGCCTGGACCAGGCGGCCACGTTGATCTCTTCAAGCAACCTGCCCAGACAAATCTTAGGAGAGAAGAGACCAATGAGATAACGCAGCGTACTCCTCAGACGTTGTCTAAAAGAAGAGACGCGCCACGGGAATGGACGGGGTCCGGAAAATATAACAGAACCGGCTCCATCGGAAAGGGTGCCTTCGCAGTTGTCCACAGGGTCACCTCAAAGTATGACGGATTACCATATGCTGCTAAAGAGATCGAAAAGCGTCGCTTTATCAAGAACGGTGTCCTTGACCAGAAGGTAGAGAATGAGATGAAGATCATGCAGCGAGTTAAGCATGTGAGTCTTGCGCCTTGTTTGTTACCCGCTTCCGTCGCTAACATAACTTAACAGCCCCATATTGTTCGCTACATGGAGCACTTTGAATGGGATGACCGATTGCTAATCATCATTATGGAATTTGTGCCCGGCGGTGATTTGGGAAAACTCATCTCAGACCAAAAGGCTCTGAGGGAGGATGTTGTCCGAACCATGTCAGGGCAGCTCTTGGGTGCCTTGGGATATCTACACGCCAACAACATCACTCATCGCGACGTCAAACCAGACAACATCCTAATAAACTCACTCAATCCAATTGATCTCAAGCTCACCGACTTTGGTTTGTCTAAAATGGTCGACAGCGAACAGACCTTCCTGCGAACGTTTTGTGGCACCTTGCTTTATTGCGCCCCTGAGGTGTATACAGAATATGCCGAGTATGATGACGACGGTGTACGTAGTCGAGGAAAGAAGATGAGACGTCCACCGGGCCAGAGATACAACCACGCCGTTGACATCTGGTCTCTAGGTGGGGTCTTGTTTTATGCTCTGACTGCGTCACCTCCTTATCCTGTCAAGAGTGGCATTAGCTACTCTGAGCTGTTACACAAGATTATGACTACCCGGCTGAATATCGCACCACTGCAGAGGAATGATGTGTCAGAGCAAGCTATTGACTTCCTCTGCAGAATGCTCCAGCGCCGGCCAGAAAACCGAGCAACCGTGGCAGAACTCGAAAGCCACCCATGGTCTTCCGGCGAAGACTCTATCATCAACGCTTCACAATCCTTTGACGAGATTTCGGATGACGACATGTTTGACAACTTTTCCCAGTTGCAACCTAGACACTACGAAGAAGATAGGGTCAGTGACTCTATGGGCGAAGAGTCAGAAAAAGAAACCCCGACGGTACCACTAGAATCGAACCAGCCCAGACTATTCGGAGAAGTTGGTGTCTCAGCGATTGGTAGCTCAGGAGTTATCCCGGAAGATCATCTCAACCTCGAGAACAGTAGCAACCCTAGCGCAGACGAGACTGAAATCCTCCGCAAGGATGAAGACGAAGCATATCAATCGGATGAGTTGGTTACGCCCAGGAACAGGAATCGTCGAACATATCGCCAGAATAACATTTCAATGGCACAGAATCAGTCTGAGGACCAACTTCAGAGTCTGGTTGAGGACGTGGCGTCGCAGAGCCTCGGCGGGAATGAGCCAAGCCTGCAAGGCCCTGGACAATCGCGTTATTCTCTGCAATCGGCAGAATTCAATACTAGTAAACGAAAACCCCCGTCGTATGATACAAGCGATGAGTTCGACAACACACCCCAAGGAAAACCTACAATGAAAAGACTTAAGTCGGAAGGTAATATTGAAGATCTAGCAAATGACGTACTTGAGGAGTACAAACTGCTGGTGCAAGTACCATCTGCCGAGAAGCAGGCTTCAGGGCGTCAAATCGACAAGCCTTACAACAAGACGTGTTTCTGGGAGCAAGACAAGACAACGTGGCACTTCGACTATCCGGAGCTCACACATTTGCAACACAAAGCTTTCGAGCGGGGTGCGGCAGCAAGGAATGAAAAATTTGAGCCCGGAAAATCGCCGTTATGGGATCTTGCGATGAAGTATTTCTCTCCCGTCTCCAAAGCCGGGTCACAAATCAACCAAGCTCGACGAAGCTCACGGACACCTCAGGACACAGCGGCTGATGAGCCCCTGGAATTTCCTCCGACTGCCGCCCCGCTTGAGAACTCTCCGATTCCCGACACTTTGCCTACGCACACGCAGATAATCGTCCCTGTCCAGGAAGATGAGCCCAATAGACGTGCCATTGGCGTGCTTGAGTCTCATCATGATTCGTGTGTCCCTGGGATTAGCATTCCCATCAAAGATACCTTGGTCTCATTCGGCCGTGGCCCGGCAAATACTGTGGTCTTCAGAGACATACAAGAATCTCGAGTGCCGAAGTATGCGTTTAAACTGCTGCTTTGGAAAGAAGATGGCACCTTTGACCCTTCAAAGGATCTTGACAAAGTCCCTCCTCCTTGGCTTCGAGATGCCGGAGATCCGAACGAGTACGGGTTTTACATCTCGACCAAAGCATCCGTTGGTATCAGCATCAATGGTTACCAACTTGCTTCTTCTGATGCCAAAAACCACAGCGGCCCCTCACACCATTGGGCTCGAATTTGGAACGGCGACACAGTGATGATATGGGGCGATAGAAAGAGCACGCAGACAAAACTCGTATTTCAGTGTTTCTGGGGTGCCTCGTCACAGGCGCGTGAGGAGAACCAAGGCCTACAACTCGCATCTCCATCACTCTCCCAGAAGCTTGACGCTGCGTGTCAGAAGGCGGAGAAGCGGATCAAGGAGGTCATCGAGAAGAAGAAGATTAAGGATGCAATCAACGCTGATCTACGGGAACGTACAGAAAACATTGAAAGAGAACAAGAACGAAGTCGCGCTTTCGAGAAGAAGCGAAAAGAGGCCATCGCTTATCTTGACTCTAGACAAACCCCTTTGTCGCGAATGGCTTCGCCGGCAAGCGCACCAGGAACGAGTAACTATCGTGAACCTCTGATGTTTCGCATGAGCTCTGACAACAACCTCTCGATCCAGTGACGAAGCGCAACATATATATACGATTTGCTAGAGGAGCGTGTGTATTTACTTAAGTCTCCGGTCCTTGAACTGTTGCCACGGACACGGAGTTATGATTTCTTTTCTTTTTTCCTTGGCATTTCTGGCGGGCATATGGGCTAAGCACGAGAATTGGCTGGTACTATAGGAAACTATGAGGATGACGAACGCTACTTACAGCTAGATTCGTGATTCTTCTCGGCGAAAGGGGCTTATCTGGATGGAGATAGATCCTGCTATCATGGCATCTTGGAGGAGTATATGTGGGAAAATGCAGAACATACTAAATAGAAAATGATATATCTTGTAATTGAAGACTTTGCGCATCTCTCCTATCATACGACTGATATACCTTAGCTGTGACGGAAAATGATTGATATTCTACACGTCGAATAAGTTTGTCCGTATCTCACCATTTAAAGGCATGTGGAGAGGTCGGTTCATAATACATCAGGCATTAGGTCATTCTATTTCTAATAATACAATAGCAAGTTTTACCAAAAGAGCGCTTGTCATACAATCATAATCCTCCTTCATACAAATCATGATCATTTCTCGTAACCGAGCTTATTTCAACTTTTCATCACCCGGCCCCAGCCGTCCAGGGGTCGATGCACATGCATCCAACGTTCATACATTTTGTTCCCAAAAGGTTCATTTCCACAAATCTTCTCGTTCAGGATCTTAATCACTAGGCTCAAATGAAAGTGTGGTGATGCCTTGTGTAAGCATGCTGGTGATTATCAAGTTTTAGACAGCGATGCCGTCTATGAGAGGCTGAATGGGCAGTGTATCATGAAAAGAATTGTTCCGGATAGTTTCATCAAACTCATTGAAATCTTGACCAGAAGATACTTCGTCATCTTCCTCGCCGACTGAAGAAGCGGCCTCTACGATAAGTTTATACTCTGTGAGGCTCGAGCGTTAGTCGATAAGATTGACAGCTTTGGTTTTGGTCAAGACTCACCAATATGGTCAGATGCAGTCTCATGGGAGTCATCAGCAGTGCTCGCCTCCTCAACTGTTGGGATAGGATCAAATGCATTCTTCCAGACAGACGTGTCCGACTGGGCAGGTGAGCATTTCTTACACGCGTGCTCTTTCTTTGGCGAATTATCAGATCTAACAGAAGAAGTGCAGTAGGAAAATTCTGGAAAGCTGTGCTGGCGAGGTGTATAATAAGGGTTGCCGCTGGCTTGACCCTCAGTCTTGTCAAAAGTTGAATCCCTGTCGATGAAACTGCACGAGTCATGATCCGTGAGTGAGGTAGTAAAAATGTTTGACGAGCACCTAGATTGCTGGGGACATGGAGTTGTCTGGCTGTCAGTGAAACTGCGAGGGCCAAATCGTTCCTAATTGTCTCTGGCAGTCTCGTTAAAGTTGTGACTTGGAGGGTATGAGCCTGCTCGATCGCCTGGGGGAACGGAAGATGACTTGTTCTTTTTCTTCTTGAAGAAGGATGAAAACACGCTTCCTGAAGACATACGGGATGGGAGAGATGCAGTGGACTCCATATACTGATCATGGTAGCTGTAGTCATGAAACTTGGGGATTGGCGCCTGGAATCCTTCGTCTGTCTCATGGCGTTCATGCAAGGGGCCGTCATCTGTATACTGCTCTACGTAGGAGTACGCAGGACTTCGGAAGGAATCCCAGTCTCCACCGTTATCAAAATCTTTGCTGAAAGCACCCTGAGAGTAGCCCTTCGAAGGTGCTCCGGGCCGAAAGTCGTCTGGTGTACGCAAGTTCTCACGGTTGGGTACCGAACTATTCCTTGAAGATTGGCCATAGTGAGGATGGAGGTTCTTGTCTGTGGCCTTTCTTTCAGGCGAATAGCTGTTGTAATACGATGGCTTCTTGCGTGAGATGAGAGGGGATCCTGGGAGCCTCATTCTGATGGGAGACTCAGGCTCCGAGAACTCAGTACCGCCCTCGTGGGCCAAGGGAGTTCGAACATCAATAGACTTCTTGAATCTCACAGTCTTACTACCGGAAGACTTGGAGGAGCTTGGGTCAGACCGTTCAGAGTCAAGAGACTTCTCGCGCGGTCGATGCGGTCCCTTTTCTGTTGCATCTTGGGCTTTTCCGGAGCCGTCCGAAGATGACCGATCACTGGCCATTGCGGACTTGAGAACAAAGTCACGCGGAAGAGTTTTCCATGGCTCGTAAACCTTGTTTGCGAACTTCTGACCAGTCATTTCACCTTCATGGCTATCAATGTGAGTGTCTCCTTTGGAGTGAGCCGTCGAAACCGAGTCTTCAACATATGGTGCCTGGTAATTCCGAGGACGCTTTTCGCTCTCCTTATGAGGAGGAGGAGGAGGAGGAGTAGGAGGAGGAGGATCAGTGTTCGTATCTCCCAATGACTTCCGCTCTGCTCGGCGGTTGGAAGACCCCGTATTTCTCGAGGGACAGTAAGAAGACTCTGGTGAAACGACGGTGGTCTCTGGGGAAATGACAGTGTCTCTGGGCTCTCGTGGTTCAGGACGCCTTCCGCGGACCTTCCCAATCGTAGGAGCCTGTTTCTTGTACTCGATGGCCTCGTCCTGGTCAAGGGATCCTTTTGGTTCTCTTTTATTACGATTGCGATGGCGATTGACAGTCAGAGAATCCATGTCATCTTCCTTTTGAATGGCAGCTCGCCTGGCTATGTGGTCCTTCAGTCTGGGGGCCTGTTACTGCATGTTAGCTGTCATCTGATGTTCACGATATTCTGTCAACATACCAGTCCAATCACAGAGTCGTCTGGCAGACTTCCATTGTAGTGGAACTCCAGGACACAGGCATCGCAATAGTTTGTGAAGATTGGCTCTCCTGGAAAGACTGGGTGCTGGGCATGAAATGTCTTGGACCTCGCGCTTCCACAATTGAAACAGAAGTGGTATTGGCGAACGACACCTCGTTTGTATTCCATCTCTCGGCAGCTCTCGCAGAGATTGATCTTAGTGGATGGTCCTGGGCCAACAGGAAACTTCTTGTGGTAGAGCGCTGAACGCATGTTTCCACACTCTGTGCAAATGTGATGGCGTTCGATGCGCTGAGGACTCACATCTCGTTGGCCACATTGCTCTCGCTTCCGGCTCTGCTGAAAGTCTTTTTCTTGTGCAGTCTTTTTATCATGGGCTGGTTGAGAGAAGCCGCTGAAAGTGGAGTTTGATACTTGTCTTGCGTGAGGCTTTTTGCTTGCTGTGATAGCCTTATTCAGGGCAAAATTAAGTCTGTCTTGAAGGCGGCGGAGGTCGCGACGCAAGATTCTGCTGTTGGGCTCCTCGGCCAAGTCAGCCATCTTGGCTTCAATATGTTTCTGTAGGCGTTGCACTTCGTTTGTCAACGGGCCGGAAAGCTTGGCGTCTCCCTGATTGCCAGGCTTTTTGTGGCGGTCACCCCTTTCCCCTGCTGAATTCAAGGTGTTTTTGAATGCCGCTGGAGGCATGGAGACTGTTGGTGCCTGATCAGATGCAGGAGTTCGTGCTGCGACAGGTTGGGTAACAGGCGCAATATACTGAGCTGGATGAGCTTGCATCAAGGTAGATGTACGGTGCGGAACGTAGTTGATCTGGTGATGATAGCACACTGGTTGCTGAGGGAAAGGTTGACACACTGGGACTCTGAGAGGCTGGCTCAAAGAAGGAATAGGAAATGATGAAGATTGTACAATATTACAATGTTGCTTCGACAAAGGAATAGGAAATTGAGGGGGAAATGTCGCAGAAGGCCGTACATGAGAAATAGGCTGTTGCTGACTATTCATGATCTCGACGGTCGATCTTCGAGAACTCGAGCGAGAACCCTGTCGACGAGACGATTTCCGAGGACTTGAGCGAGGTGATGACTTGGCGAGCTGTCGACGGTGGTGTTTCTTTCTCTTGGGGGATCTTTTGGAAGGATGAGGAGACGAATGAGGAAGTGGACGGGACGTAGAGACTCTTTCGGGTGTATCATAGCCACGTTGTTGACGCCCTCGATCATCCTCAGAAGACGAAGAAAACGCACCCTCGGAGCCGTCTTCACTGCCATCGCCACATTCGGAATCAGGTTCAGATTCAGATACGTAGTCGAGTGCTACACTGCGAGCGCTGTTGTTCCCAGGTCCATTAACATGCAGAAATGGGAGGCCGAAGGCAGCACTCAATAGGTCGACATCATAGCCAGACCGATGGCGGCGGCGGCGAATAGCTTTGTTAAAGATATCCATTACGCTGCAACCAGGAGAAGTCTCCTGAGAGAGAGAAAGGCAGTGTCCTTGATATTCGTATGCAGAAGGCGATTCGGTGGTGGCATAGAGAGTGTTTGTGGGAGGGTAGATGGGAAGGAGAGTGGACGGTTATGGTAGAAGAAGGAAGAGAGGTAAGAAGAAGAGGAAGAAAATGGTTTCCTTGAGGTCCTCGAATAATAAACACAGAAAATTCTTCGTTTGCTCGAGTTTTCCTATATCCTTTGAAATTGTGGGCGCCTCTGGAAATGTTGAATGGAGGTAGTTGTTGTGACGGCCGTCGGCAGCTGGCAAGAACTGTCACTTGTTTCTACAAGTAGCAGGTTAGAGACCATCAAAATAGGACTGACAGTGCCCATAGCTCGCAGATCCTAGACTGAGTCTTTGGTTATAGCAACCAAAAGTCTTATTTCTAAAGGGAGATAGTGAAAGAAAAGATCAGCTTGATGCTCCTGTCTGATATTTGACCGACGAAGGAACTTACTGGCTCCCGTCACAAAGGGCTCTTCCGATGATTTTGATCTAGAAGACTATGCTGACACTCGTGATTTCTGCTCAAGGCCTACAAGGCACAAGGGATGTTGCTCCTGTACGGTTATCTTCGAGGCAGTTCCTAAAATGTGAAGACAGCAGCGTAAGCACCAGAGAAATAACAGATATCTGTCAAGGAGAAGAGAAAGATGACAATGAGTATGAAGAAGGGAGAAAATAAGAAGAAGGAGAAGACATCCCCCTCTCTTGTATGCGACTTTCTGTTCGGGCATGCCGATAAAGTCACTAACTTCGTTCCCAACATTAGCGATCAATCTTGTCGTTGTATTCAGGCGTTTTCAAGCTGGTAAACGACAGTGCCCTTATTTCCCCTCTTCTCTTTCCTTAGCTTTATCAAGCAAACATGCCAAAGTCTCTCATGCCACTCTTCGTTGCCGCTGATAGACCATTGACATGACATATGGCAGCAAACACACTGGACATCCACGAGTTGCTTCAACGCTACTTAAATGAGACAGAGAAATCTCTTTTCCAACCAAATCTTACACTGATATACATATTTAATTCAATTTTGTCTAAATGCGAGCTAAACCGGGAGCCTTTATCCTTTCTTCCTAGGCTCCAGCACCCAAAGCTCGTTCTCCATCTAATCCACACGGAGAACACGGGCACCTCGCTTTTGAACCGCCTTCTTCTTCTTCTGCCCACGGCTAAAGGCACCCGCTTCAAAATGATCACGGCCAACGTTGTCAAGATCCTTGACCTTGTAAATACGGATGAGCCAATTCTCACTGGTGAAGGCTTCCTCCAATACATCGAGTGTGGGGCTTGTATCGGGCATTTTAACACCCCGGACTCGATCAACGATCTTTCCAGGGGAGTTCGTCTTGTTGAAGTTGTGGTAAGACATCTTGTACCTGAAAGCAGCCTGTTAGCGTGGTGACCAATCGCTGTGCAGAAGTTTACTTACATCAAGCTGTTCTTCATGGTCTCGGTAGCACCGGCATCAACTCTGTATTCGCCGCGTTCAGTGAAGAAGTTGCGCTCTTTAACCTCATCGGGCCAGATGCCCTCCGCAATGCGAACCATCCAGAGGAACTTGTTGATATCATCTCCGGAGTAGCCAAGAACGCCACCAAAGACGACGAGGACATAGTCAACCTCGTGCTGGCGCATGATGGGATAGCTGACCTCTTCACGAGAACTCATGGCCTTGCCAACAGTAGCGATGTGAGTGTTGTTCCAGGTGTTGTTGTCAACAAGCGTTGGTCGGTCAGCCATACCGCCAATCTGATAACCATAGTCCCACCATGACATGATCTTGGCGTCTTTGCCGGTGTTCTGTCGGAGCCACTGATAGGCCTCCCGATAGTCATCAATGATGACCGGGCTGCCATCCATGCGTCGGCTGGACAGGACAACAGAGGGTGCTGAGTAGGCGTTGGAGGTGACCCATGTGCAGTGAGTAACAAACATGACCAGGTAGATGACCATGCCGGCAACAACCGTAATCTTGGACAAGGTAGTGTAAATACCGACGTCGGGCTTTGCGGTCGCTCGGAGGGCACCCTTGGCCTTTTTGGATCCATCAACAGCCTCTCCTTGTGCAGCCTGGGTGGGCTCAGGCTGATTGACCCGCAGATAGGTGTCGAGGAGCTGAGAGGCAGCCATGGCAGCGGCAACACACACAACAGGTGTCAGTGTGAGCATCAGACGGACCATAACACCAGCAAAGTAGCTTGCAAACAGAGCATAGACAACAATGAATACATGCTCATCCGCGAGGTTCTGGAAACACATATAAACACCGGCAGGGAAGAGCCAGATGAGGAAGTTAAGATCAAAGAAAAATGAGGGCCATGCGGTAGGCTGATGCTCAGAGACTGAAGCAATGATGGGAATGTGAATCTTGGCATAGCCGGTGTCGAATAATGAATAGAATCGACCGCCCCAGGGCGCGATGTATCCAAATGAGGTCAAAAGAATGAGGCCAGCGAGACCGACGAAGAAAGTCGCGACACCAGCAGCAACTACGATGGTTGTGATTTGTCGTCCAGGGATAACAGACTTGACGTAAACAATGAATGCAATCACCTGAAGGAGGCCAAAAACACCTACACGATAATGTTAGTATCATGGGTCACATTGAATGTTTGTGTATACACACCAAGCGCGGGCATGTGCTCATTGGTCTTGACACAAAGGAAGCCGACGAAAGGCACCTGGAAACTAGCCATGGTACCAATAGCGTACCACGTCGTGTAGCTGACATAGAGGCGATCGCTGTATCGACCCATGCAGATGAGAACGAAGGCATGGACGGGCAGTAGACATGTAATGAAAGCATATCCACCCCACGACGCAACCATGTAGGCGTACGATAGCGCGCAAAGGGCACCCCACAGCATTGAGCCCAGCTTCAAAGCCTTGACCCAGAGGTAGAATGTGAGAACAAGAAGGAAAATGGCGATGGCCTCGTTATCGTAGCTACCGGCCACGGATCGAGAGATGTAACCCGGTGCAATGCCCATGAAAACTGCGGCAAGAAGACCAGCGGATGAAGATGTAGTCATCTCATTGGTAAGTAGGTAGGCAGCATAGGCTGTCAGTCCAGAGAAGGCTGGGGCGAGAAGGACACAAATGTTTCGAATATCGACGGGAACCGTAAGGGCGCGGAGAGCGTGGTAGATGACGCCGCTTGTCACCATCAGACCAGGATAGAGGGTGCCTCCGGTAACCCGCCCAAGAGGATGCCATGTCCTGTCATCGAACCAATCCCAAAACTTGTAAAATCCATTGGCGACGAGGTATTTTGTCGCGCGGAAGTTGAACCACGGATCGACTGTCTTAAAGGTTAGCTCGCCATGATGGAGCAATCTGTTAGTATGAGCAAGACTGACATTCGTGAATAATACTTTCGAAGCCTACGCCGGACGAGTTAGCAAAAGATTCATTCCTAGTAGAAGAGGACCCTCTGTACTCTGCAGACAGAAAAGCCAGAGCAAGAATTGAGGGCATTCACCCATCATGGGAAGAAAGCACTTACGTATCACAGAAAAAAGGCGACTGGACACAGCTGCGCCAGCGATCAAGAGAAGAATGATGACTCTTAGTAGAGTCCTAGTGTTTTGTCCGTTCACTCCGGCGAGGACGTCTTCGGTTTTTGCCGTCTTTACCGCCATGATGGGTTGCGATTGTCGACGATGTTTGACCCTGGAGTTGATGCAACTTGCAGAAGCCGAAACCCAAGATGATATTCAACTCCACCAGAAGGACAGCTTGGAGCTTTACTACTGAGACGGGGGAGCTACAGGAGGTAAATGTGGGACCCACCCCGAGGTACGTATCCTTTACGCGGCCGTGCATCCACTCAAAACTTAGCTCATTCATCAGGTTATGGCCGTGAGGTGCTGAGCCACAGTTTATCCGGCGATGCTCTGGCGTATCAAGAAGACGATGATGATCAGGTCATTCTACGTCAATTTCGATGAATTGACCAGGATAGCATGCAATATAGGTGAACGGCTTGCCAAATATCGTCTACATGTCACTTCACTGATCACAGAAACTGCCTCAAGGATCAGAATCGCTTATCGTCGTCAACTTGCTTTTTGCTGTAAAACTAAACATACATCCATCCGTACCTGATACACATCATCATATAAGCCCGCAGAGATAAACTTACTTGCTTTCCCGCTCAAAGTCTCCCATTACATGCCCAAGTGTTACAAGCCCTAGCCAAAACCATTGACGTTTTTTTTTTTGTCGTCTAAAGTAGATATATTGTACACCTGTACACAGAGTTAAACAGGGACCTAAGGAAACATCTATGCAGGGCCGCCATGTATATCCTCAATCATACACCGAGTCTGGTTCGAGGCTCGGATTATGCCTCGGCAGGACCTGTTTCCCTACGGTTGGTCAACCTTTTCGCCGAAACCTCCCATTGTTTCCATCCTCTCCCTTCTCATATCTTGCGTTGCGTTTCCCCGCGCCGGTATTACATATTTAAGGGCTCTCCTTCTGCACCTTCAACAGCAGCTTCTCGAGATCAAACTTGGGGTCTGAGGGGTCAGTGATAACTGCATGCATGATTAGTTTGAGGTCTCGACAGGTTGTGTGTCTCGCATGTGCAATATGCCGCGGCCAATTGCTAGGAGTGCTTTTAGAGCGAAACTGGGTCTGACGTACCAGAGTCGCCAGATGTTGGGTTGTTCTTCTTAGCAAACTCGGCCTTGGCTTGCTGGATAAGTTTCTCCTTCTTCTCGTACTCGTGCTGCGCATGCTCGGCCTTTTGCGAGGCAGTAATCGCTCGCTGGTGGGTGAAACCGTAAAAGATACCCAGGCCAAGGGCGGACCACCGCAAAACCTATAAATGACTCAATTAGTCCTCGGGTCCATGAACTATCCAATTCTGCCGCTCGAATGATCGCATTCCCTGACGTAGTCGAGTGCTCGGGGTTGGGACACGGTCGAGCGGCCGAATCGGGGAGGATAACACGCACGTTCACTCCGGTCGAAGCCATTGGGAATTAGAGTCGCAAAAAAGGGCGAACGGGACGAAGAGCGAAAGGATCGGTATTGACGATAGTCGGCGGTCGACAATGGCTTGTCAATGGACCCAGTCGGAGTGGCTCGAGGGGATTAGATGCGTCGGCTTGAGGTGAAGAATTGAAAAGTCGTCGGGAAAAGTCGCAGTTTTTCCATTCGCTGCCAAAGAGAGCCAACCGCTGGCGGCTGGGAGCTCGGACAAGCTGGAGCCAGTAGCCAGTGAGCCGGCCAATGTGATCACGTGCTCGACCTCATCTCCCAGATCAATTCACTGTGGAGTTGAGCAGCGATACGTACCGCCTTCAATTCCACTTAGCATTCTTCAGATTTCAGGCTTGTGCAGGGGGTTTATGGGGGTTGCAAGTGCCTGAGTCGCTCGCGCATGGATGGATTCAATTGGACCCCATCACAAGCTCATACCTTGCAGCATTTCATAACTTGATCACTACAAACAAACAACGAAGAACTTACATACAGCCACCACATTTTGTCGTGAAGGACGACTTTTCATTTCTTGCGTTTTTCTCGTTGTTGGTTTGCTTTGCGAGACTTTATTTATCATCATTCATCGTGTTGTCGATTCATACCCTCCCAAACCCAGTATCATAGCTCTCAACATATTGTTCAGTCTCGCAATGCGACTGTGGAACGTCCACAATGCAACAGCGTCGAGATGAAATCCTAGCGAAAAAGGCGAAGCTTGCTGAGCTCAAGCGCCAGAGAGAGCTTCGGGCAAGCCAAGCAACAGCAAGTCGCTCCAACATAGGAACCTCTAGCGACGTTGGTCCCCTGATACCCTACCGCCTTTAAGCCCATCGTTGACGTTTCTCAACCATAGTTGATATCGCCAACTCCTGGAAGAGCAGATAACCGCCGCGAGATCGAAACTCTGATAAACAGTCTCGTCGGTGATAGTAGGCCCGGCTCGACTGTCACGGGAGGACCTGGCTCTCCCGCTCCTCGTGGTAGCCGTCCAAACAGTGTCCTCAGCGCCGGCGAATTCAGCAACGAACCCTCCGAAGTCACGACCACTAGTCACGTTCAAGTTCCCGCGCAACCGCCACCTAGTCTTAGCACTGCTCCCCTCCTGACCGTTTTCGAATGCCCGCCGTCTCCGGTAAAGGAGGTCTTCTCATACAGCAAAGGTGTCCAGACAACAGAAGAATGGACAACACCTACCAGAACCAGGGCTCAGTCTCTCATATCTGAAGCCGAAGATGTTCCCGCCGTAACTTCAACGCCCAGCAAGAGGCTGAGCAGGAGAGAGCGAGATCGAGAAGAGGAACTCCGACAAAAGATTAGAGAAGAGGTGGAGGAAGAATTGAGGGCGACAAAGGAGTTTCTGAGCGACGGTGTGCTTCCTTCCGGCTCGGGTTTGAACTATCCTTCCAGGAATCTTACCGCTGAAGAGCTGGACGCTGTCGCCCACTCAGATGAATTCGTTGACTTCCTGGATAAGTCGACAAAGGTGATCGAGAGAGCTCTCGACCAAGAGACATATGACATTCTCACAGACTACGCTTTACAAGGCCAGGATAACGATGATGAAGATGAAGATAGTGGTAATACAGGTGGTAAGGGGCGACACAGGATAAAAGAAGTTGTCCAGTTCTTCGACGAGCGGTGGTCTAAGAAGCGCATGATCAGCGGGATTGATTTCTCGCCAAAGTTCAGCGAGCTTGTCCTCGCGTCATACACCAAAAATCCGACAGCTCCCCATGAACCTGACGGGCTGGTTCAGGTCTGGAACATGCACATGCAAGATCGCCCTGAATACGTTTTCACCGCGCAGTCAGACGTCTTGACTGCTAAGTTTTCTCCTTACCACAATAACTTGATTATCGGTGGTTCATATAGCGGTCAGGTGTTGCTGTGGGACACGAGAGCAAAGGCGGCTCCGGTTCAAAAGACTCCCCTTACGGGCTATGGTCATGCCCACCCTATCTACTCTGTTGATATTGTTGGTACCCAGAACGCCAACAACATCATTTCTTGCTCCACTGATGGTGTAGTCTGTGGCTGGACAATGGACGTCTTCGCTCAACCTCAAGAACTTCTTGAACTCAAGAACCCTAGTCAGGCCAAGGTGGCTGTCGAAGACGTGAGCCCAACGTGCCTTTCTTTCCCAGCTACAGATCCTACATTCTTCCTCGTTGGCAGTGAGGAGGGCACCATCTTCCCTTGCCACCGATATGACCGTGCCGGTGCCAAGGCTGGTGTTGATAAGAAGATCAGCTACAAGGGACATACCGCCCCTGTCATGTCTGTGGATTTCCATCCTGCTAGAGGGCCGGTGGATTTGGGCGATCTGGTCATATCGTCGTCGCTCGATTGGAGTGTTAAGCTTTGGAAGGTTCGAGCACCTGCGGCGACATCTACAATCGGCTCTGGCGATGGCACCATCTCGCCCCTAATTGACTTTGTGCGTGAGGATGTCGTCTACGACGCTAAGTGGTCGCCCGTCAAACCCAACATTTTTGCATTGGTCGATGGTGCTGGATGGCTGGAGCTTTGGGACATTGCAGTCGAGACGGAAGAGCCTGTGTCCAAGATTTCGCCCAGCTCTCGAAAGGATGGCAGAACTATGCTTTCGAAGAGTCTGAACAAGGTTGCATGGGAGCCCAATGATGGAAAGCGTCTTGCGACTGGTGGCATCGATGGCTCTCTCACAGTATTCGAGGTTGCCAGTGGTCTTGGTGGCAAGGATGGCCCAAAGAACGAGGACTGGGCGAATGTGAAGAAGCTTGTGAACCGACTGGAGGCAGTTGGTTCAAATGGTGCATTGGTAGTTTAGTGATCTCCATTGGATGGAGTATTGGCAGCATAGTGGCGTATGTTCTTGTGTTGCGAGGTAGTTACGAGATGAATTTACTGATATACCCAAGGCTTTTTTGGTTTCCGTCTTTCTTTTCGCCAATACCTTACTTTAATCTATTGATCTCTACGCATCACACTCCTGAGTTTCAGGCCCTTGCTGTTATCTTTAAGAAACCGAACCCGGGAGGATACAGTGTCACGTGTTGTCTCCACATCAACAATATCTTCATTTTATCGTGGAGCAAAAGCTCAACCTCAGTTTTCAACAATCTCAGCTTTCGAGTTGAGACTCTGCGCAACGATGAGCAGTCATCTGAAGACTTTCTCTTCCTTCTAGTAGCCAATCACTACAACTAGGTGCTATGAAAGACGATAGATACAGTATGGTAAGCCACAGTCCTTTTGAAACACCCATTCAATCTTTCATGATGGCATTCATTTTTATGAATTCTGCAATTCCGAATGCCCTTTTGGTTTTGGGCAACACGTGGACACTTTACAGCTGAACAGCAACCTTTTTACTCATTGTTTCTCATTTCTATCTTGAAACCGTGTTCTAACTCAACCACAGACTTTGTCTCACAGTTAGGCCTCCATTGGCACGCCTTCAGGGTACCGCCCGCCAGAAACCTCAAATGCGTAGGCTATATCCTCGAGAGTCTCCATCTCTTCCTCCGAAAGCGGGAAGTACTGGGCATTCTCCTTGACTCGAGCTGTTGTGGTCGCGCCAGGGGTGGGAATGATGGTAGGCATTCCCTTGCGGCCGTTTAGTCCTCTAACCCAGTTGATGGCAAGCTGTGCAGGTGTGATTCCCTTCCTTTCTGCTACTGCCTTGACTTGATCAACGAGCTTGAGGTTGTGCTGGAAGGATTCTGGCTGGAAACGCGGGAATCCGCTGGCAATGCCCTGGCCCTGGAATTGAGAGCTGTCGGCAAAGCGGCCCGTCAACATCTGTAGTGACTGTTAGACCTATGTAGTTTGGAGTTGAATAGGCGAACTTACGCCACGTCCAATAGGCGCGTAGGCCATGATAGGAATATTGTGCTTAGCACACGCAGCAGCAACGCCATTCTTGAGGATGTCGGGGCTGAACAGACTGCATTCGACCTCGACGAGAGCGACCTTGACATGCTTCACGGCTTCTTCGATAGTCTCGGCACTGCATTCTGACAGGGCAATGCCACCGACCTTGCCGCTATCAACATATTCCTTCTGAATGACGTTGAGTGTTTCTTCAAAGGGAACGTTGTGGTCTCGTCTTGAGGGTGCGAAGATATCAAGCTTCTTGACACCGCCCAGTTGATTGAGCACATTGTCAATAGACCTGCGCACATTCTCGGGAGATCCATCAAGTTGAAACGTATCAGGGTTGTAAGTGCCCTTCATGGCGATGGTGATCTTTTCAGCATCTTCTGGAAATTTTGTGAAGTATGCCTTGATGAGAGTCATGCTGTTATACTCTGGAGGTCCGTAGAACTCAGCGCCGCTCCAGAGATTGCAGCCATTGGCGAAGGCTGTGTGCATAGCTTCAAGAGCCTGATCTAAAGGAGTTGGTTTGGGACGCCAAGTGAAGCCTTCAAGTTATCAGTCTGGTTGTGTTAAGTGGAACGACTAAACATACCCATAAGGCCGTAGCCAAGAGCGCCGACATGCTTTCCCAGAATTTCGGGCATATTGGTGTTTATGGATATGTGTTTTAATATTTAATCCAAGTTATGAACTATATGGTTGGACTTGGTGATATCGAGTTGAGAGAGGGGCTGTGAGACTCAGCAATCAATGAGGAAAGATGTGAAGATACTTATACATCAGAAGGATTGAATGATTGCATTCAATTTCAAGCTCTATGCAACTATCTCGGTTGGTTATTCACCCTCTATCTGACCCATAATGGTGTTGTTCGCCACACCCGTTCATCGGGATTGCAGCTTCAAAATGCTACATAAATCCGAAAATGGATCTGACTAAACTTAAGTCCAGCTCGTATCCCGTAACGCGACGCCACGCGAGAGAGCCCGAAGCCAACAGATCGGAGCTTGCTCTTTACGGAATTGTGTGCCGCCGAGTAGACCCTTATGGAGATAGGATATTGGATAGTGCTGTCAATCCGATTTGATGCGAAGCAGGTCAGGTATGTAGTTATCTGTAGGAACCAAGTATGCGCAGCAAGGTATCTCCTAGTGCTGATGCCATCGATATGGTGGTCATCATTCCCGTTAATCAAGGTCAATCAATATTCCCTCTTCTCCTCCTCTCTTCGGCTCAGGTTTAACCACTTCCTCCTCGACGTCTTCTTCATCTTCATACTCATCCTCAGCTTCGGATCCCTCTTCAAGGTTTCTGAAGTGCACATCTCGACGCTGAGCAAGAATTCGGGCTCGCTGCTTTCTTCTGAGGAGGTTCCCAATCTTCCTCGCAGTTCGTCGACCATTCGGTGCATCCGCTGCACGAAGGGCTTGGGGGGGCATAGGTATCAATCCCCGCGCTTGAAGCCACCAATCAGGGAATCCAGTCAGACCAACTTCTCCCAGGCCTTCTGCAGTGATGGGCATTATATGTTCATAGTGACAGTCTCGGCCCCATTTGCAGACGCCGTGGTGACACCAGTGTCGACAGAGTGAGGGTGATTGAGATGATGGTGCCGTAGTGTTGGTTGGAATTTGTGGTGTCTCTTTGTGGGAAGTAGGACTGAGATGGGCTGGCTGCTGTTGGTTGGCAGGATTGTGGCGGCTAGATGAGAGGCCTTGTGCTGGCTTTAGCTTGGACTTGGGAGTATTAAGCTGGGTTGTAGTTGTAGTTGGCTTCGGTTTCTCATAGTAGTTGTGAGATGATGATGCACCCTCTGCGCAAGGACCAGGCCGGAATCCAGGGGCCCGCTTCTCTGAAGTGTCCGATTCATCACTAGTTGAAGCTCCATCCCCAGTAATGGGAGCGAATCGAAGCTTGTAAGTATCCAGCTCAGCATGAATAACCCCCAAATTCCCCATGTCTCTAGTCTCATCTGGGGATAAACTTCGAGGGGCGCCGATGACTTCGATCCACTCTGGCAGAAGGTCTGCCGGGATAAGAGGGACAGCAGTTGCAGGCTGAGAAAGAACTTGGCCGTTGGGTGTGATTTGCTCTGCCCCTGGTCTGACCAGAAAGAACTGAGGTTTGATTCCCATGGTGGCTGGTGAGTGTTGTGATGTCAAGGAACAGGAGGGAAGTGTAGAAGCAAGTTGTGGAATGTGAATGTGAAATGTGAGAGAAGCAAGATTTTGAAGACCAGGTCCTGAGGAGCTCTCTTTATGTAATTTACGCGTACAGTTTGTCAGTTGCCTGTTGTCTCATGGACCTCCGTTTGCTGTGACACAGGTGAGGACAAAGACTCAGATGCAAACCAAGAAGGCTTCGTCACACCCAGGGGAGGCAACGAAACTTTAGACCTATATCCTAAGTGACAAAAAGACCTAGATAAGTTTAGTATAACTTAGTGATCCTTTATACTAGTCATTTTTGACACCATGATTTAATATCAGAGGTTTTCTTGCCCCTTGAAGCACACTTATCGAGCCTCCACACGAATCTTGACATCCACACCATCTACGCAGTAACCCAGTTGTCTAGGTCCATCTTTGAGTTCCACTTCTCTTTTGACCCATCGTCCAGGTTTTCCTGCGGTATCCTCCTCAGCAGCATGTGTGTCAATCCCTTTGCGTTCCCTCTCCTCTTCGGCATCCTCCTCGTCGCTGCTATCGCCCTCTTGATCGTCAAAGCCAGCTACAGGATCCCATTCTCCTGTTTCCCAGATAAGCCCCAGTTTGAGGGGCGACAAGCCAAACAGTTTTCCAGCAATACCTTTGACGGCATAGATATCGTACGATTTGGGGATCTTTTTCACCTTTTCCTCGCCATCTTGAAGACGGAAACCAACAGTAACTAGACGTGCCTCCAGGAAAGCAGGGTTTACCTCCAACCTACGAACAATATTTGGCTCGCCGTAGATTTTGCAAAGGTCGGCATAGCGAGGGTGGTTTGCCAGGACTTCTTGTTCGGCGTCCTCTGGTGCAGCCGCGAGCTGTTTTGCAATCCGCGAAAGATAGAACATCTCGGCGTTACTTCTATCGGCCGGTGTGATCTGGCTGAAATTGAGGGACTTCAGTGAGCCAAGACGGGCGACGGTAAACATGTGCGACTCCTCCGAAGAGGATGCTTTAGCATCAGCGTCTGCAGCATCATAGAAGGGGTTGTGGCCAATTCGTAAACCAACTAGACCAGGGAAATGTTTGGGAAGCTGGTTCACAAATTCCCAGGATTGAATGTTGTTATAGGAGACGTCGAGGTATTGGACAGTATCTGAGAATATCGGCCCTTCTATACCTTCAGGGGCAATTGTCGAAATGTTGTTCCCCTTGAGGTGAATGTTGCGCAGTGATCTGAGTGTTGCAAGGGTGCTGATGTCCACAAACGTAGTGAATTCGTTGATTTCGAGGTTGATTGATGTCAAATTGGACGAAAGATTGCCATAGTCTAATGCAGGGAGAGACTGAAATTGGTTTGATCCAGCATCAAGAGCAGCCAAAGATGGAGACTTTGTTGCAATGTGGCAGACTTCCTCCCAGCTCAGCAAGGTTTCCTCGAGCGACAGCTCTTTGACGTTGTTTACAGCATCGTTTGCTTGATCTCCTAAAACATTTTGAAATCGATTCCCACTATAACTAGGTCAGCGACTTGTTTGCCTATGGCCAGAGGGACATACTTGAGGGTCAGGTGCTGGAGATTTGGTAGCTCACGACAAATTTCAAACACGGGGTCAAGCCGCTCAAACAAATTGCGACTGAGATCCAACTGCGTAATCTTGGGACACGTCTTTGCAATGATACCCTCGCTCTCATCGTCTGCTCTCGCACTGGAAACCTGGAGATCCTCGAGAATCACCACAGTGAGCTCACCGATATTGGCTTGCTTACGGCGAATCTTCTCAAACCCCACCTCCTCAGCACGCTTCCCGAAAAACACAATCTCTTCTGCAGCCCTTCTACCATCTGGAAGCGTGTATTCAGAGGCATATTTGTGGTTGACGGCTGCTAGAAAGTGACGCGGCGCGTCAGCTGGCCGTGAAGGGCGCACAAATGAGGCAGCAGTGGGGAATTTAGATTTGCCTTGAGAGAGTCAGTCAGTTATCAATTACACACAGGCAGATAGACACATGTAGCAGATGATGTGTCTGGTCTGGTCTTACAGGTAAAGTAACGAATGCCTTTGTGACATCCGTCGTGTTTACCACGGGCTGAGTCGTCCCATTCTACGCCGAGCCATGTGCCTGTTGTGCCTGAGACTTCGCCCACGAATCTCACCGTGCAGAGAGCGCCATCGTATGAGATGCGTTGGCCAACGTGGTGCGTCGTTGTCATTATTTTCGTTTCAGGAGGTTTCTCGGTATATCACAAAGATGGGCTTCCGTTGTTCATATCGAGGAGGTTGAAGATGGGAACTACAAGTATGAGAGGATCCTTAAGGCAGCAGAATTTTGAGGGTAGCGATACAATAGCTGTAGCCTCAAACAGCACCAAAATACTAAAATTAAGTAAAGATTTTCAAGTATGATCAAAACATCATTAGACTTGTTGCTAAGAGGATTTTATGCTATCGGGTAAATTAAATTAATTGTAGATATTCGATGCATTGCTGCTGATTCTATGCCTCCACGTGAGCTCGAGTTATAACTCAGTGAAGCAAGCGCACGATGCTCGTTATAACTTATAACCCACTAGCCGTACAGTTTCAAATGATTAAGAGGATATGTATGTAATAATCGCTCCTCATAAAATTGTTCTGTTTAATCGTGTGATTGTCACAAGCTACCTAGGTAAGTAGGTAGTATTCATGATATTTTGCATATAGGATATCTCGCCACAGGGTAACTTCATCAATACCTTACCCGTCCACTTTTCAAAGTCTCCTCATCTCACCGCTAGCACCAACCCTCATCGTGAACCAATACTTTACAATGTCGTCTTCTTCCATGGAATGCCAGCATCGCTGTGCCCAAATGTTCTCAATGGCAATGTTTCTACAAGATATATCTACTCGCACCAATCTTCTCGACCCGCAACGCCCAGCTAAACAACCTCAACCGTCTCAGAAAGTCTCGCCTTCTACACCAAGCCAACCATCTGATCCATCGATACAACAAATGAGCCAGCTACCAGACAGAACCATCTGAGAAGAGCCAACGAACCGCATGCAATCGGGGTCTATAGGCATTTCACAAAAACTGGTGAGATTACAACTCAGCAACATAACATTGCCAGCCAATTTGTTTATCACGAATACCACGCATTTGTTCAATAGAGTCCATAGGCTAATTGTTTACTCAAGGAAATCAATTGGTAACAAGCTAGTTACAGTTTCAGACTAAATCCAACCTTTGCTGGTCATGCAGGTGTAGAGAGTGTCGGTCATCAAATTCAATGCCCAATCATTTTCATGCGGCATTCTGGTATCGTTTCGCTCAAAATCAATTCGCTCGGCCAATTCTTCCCTTGGCCTGGTCACATTCCTCCAAAAATCGGTAGATACCTTCAAGGCCTTCGTAGTCTTCCGATGGTCCAGCTATTGAAGAGCTGTCCGGAGGCGACATCGTCTCGTATCCCTCGGTCTCAGCCAACCACGGACTATTTATCATTTCGTCCAGATATGACTGCTGAACAAAGTATTCCTCGTCCAGAGTCGAGATTTCGTCAGTTTCGTATCCCTCGAGGGATCGGACTGATACGCTGGGGGTAAAGGCGGACTTCATGCCATCGGGAGCGAATGGGAATCGGAGAGCAACCGGAACACCGACTGTATTTTCAAAGTCGGCATCTTGGCCCACCACACCGCGCTGAATACCAATGTCATCGCAAAGTCGCTCAATGGTCTCAGCGTCAACGCCTGGAAAGCGGACTCGAAGAACGTTATGCTTCTCTAATAAGACTGGGAGGTCACCCAACACTGCAAGCCTGCGGAGGTCGGCATTGACGGCTGTGAGGTCTTGCAATGCTCGTCCAAAGTCAGAGGACAAAACATCGAGGAAACCCTCAGTGTTGAGGGAAGCACCAGCAGCAGCGGCCTCAGCCTTGAAACCAGAGGTCTCGGAGGCAAAGGGAATAGCCGCGGCGAGAGGGCTCAGAGCTGTGACGGTAGGGCTGAGCTGGAAGTCGATGAAAGAGCCGGGAGCGGAGTGGGAGAAGGCGGAGAGCTTGTGCATCGCCTGGTCTTCGACTGGTGACACAGCACGATACTGTCGCTCGCCTCGAGGCCCAAGACCATCGTAACGGAGCTTTTGGCCAGAGAGGAAGAACGCTCTCATGGCTTGGGAGACATTCTGCACAACCTGGGCCGGAGCTGCCGGAGTATGCGAGAAGTACCGAGCACTACCTCCGAGACTGTATCCGCCAGCACTGCGAGGAAAAGCACCACCGGTCAGATTCGGTCGAAGAGCATTGGCAAAAGGAGCTCGGCCGGAGAACTGTGCAACACGTCGAGATGTGTTCGAAGTCGGGATCTTGGATCGATCAAACCGGGCAGCCCTGGGCTCGGAGCTAACGAATCTCCTAATGACTCGGTTGACATTCTGAGCTGCGGAGCTCGAGAACCATCTAGTATGGCGCTTCTGCTGTCGAAGCACAGCAACGGGGTGAATTGGTTGACGAGCAACTCTGGCGGTTCTGAGTGTAAGTTGGGATTGTAGGGGCCGCGTCATGAAGACGAGCTTGGTCCGAACCACATTTGTGGTTTTGGCCACAGCGACTTTGAGAAGCCGTCGGGCCATCGGACCCAACAGCGCCTCTAAAGACGCCATAGTGAAGTTTTGTGTCGTTTGCAATCCAACGGTGTTGGAAAGTGAGGTGCGTAAGCTGAAGTACAACGCATTGAGCTCGGGCGGTATGAGAAGGTCCTTTATGGCGGTGATAATTCGCCACAGCATGCGCCACACGGAAGGGACTGGTTGGCGGATTGCGGGGTTCATCTAGCACGAAACAAGGTTAGTGCGAATGTACAGTCAGCAATTGCGACCTCCACCAACAATAAATTTTCTTGTCTTCGTTTTTCCTTCGCTCAAACCTCTCCCTCTTCATTCCTCAAAGTCTGGCTCGCGCACACGATGCAAAGGCGTTGTCAATTTTGCGCGACCATGACCTTGGATTTCTTCTAGGTAAGAATTCTTCCCTCTCCCTGCTTTATTTTCTGCTTCACATGATGAATATCATACACGAACAATCCAAATCAGACCAGCACAATGGTGATTTAGCAATCTCTAGAATTACACTGAGAAAGCTCTGGACCTCAGAACCGGCAGGATGTTTTTGTCGCAAACCTCATACTGACCAGTCACTAGTTTTGTTTGTTTACCTGTTAGCCATACAATGGACGCGTCTCCCGGTTGAGCGCGTCATCTCTTGCTATAAACTGAAAAGGTTGGTACATATTTTCCTTTGTTTCTTCAAAGCCTCTCCGAGTGATGATCAAAACGACACCTTAGGGATTCCTCATTCTTAATATACTATGTGGATACTGTTGTTATAAGTTTCAGCCTTGTCTGACAGGAGATCACAACGCCTCTTTGCTTGCACCGTTCTCTACTGATGCAATTGCTAACTCGCGCTTGTCAATAGGTAAATCTCTTCTTCTCTCAAGCGCTCCCAGCCACTTTATGATGAAGATTTGAACGAACGGGCGGACATAAATGAGTACTGCTGCCTCCCGCCCTAGAAAAGCAAGGACGTACAAATCCTTGCGGTGGGTGTGTAGTGGGACCTCTTGTTGATACTTCGTCACCTGATCGTGGCTCCTGTGGAAATGGATTCTTGTCGATATCTGGTTAAGGAACCGGTGGCTGACTGTTGAGGATCTAGGTACCTAAACAAAGAATTCTTAGTCTTGCATATACATCCATTTCGTGATGAGTTGTTTTTTTTAGTATTCACACTGTTTGACTCTTGGTCTTCGGACCTTGGGATATGAACACAACATCAACATCTGATTGATTGGTATGCTTCCAATGACCTAACTACACGCGATTCCATGGCTAACCTATCTAGATTTGATCTTGCGCTTTTGTTGCCGAATTCCATGACGCCGGACGCTAACTCCGTCGTAGGTATACAATAGACGTTCTTGTGTCATGAGTGGTAAGACAACATTTCTTTGCACATATCTACACACCCCTGCCATATGATGACTCTGCTATTATTAGCTCTATCCGAGTTCATCGTGACGAACAACCTATTCACCTTGGAGAACTGATATGGTTTCCTCCACACATGGCTTTTTTTTTTGCAACATTGCAAAGATGTCATAGCTAACCAGCTTTATTAGATTTAACGATTAATGACCGCGAATCTATTGGCCTTTCAAGAAATATGTAACTTTGAAATATATAATTTACCAAGCCATGCTACGCCTTTCATTTTGTGAATATGTGTGATTCTTGTAGAGGTTTCCTACCTGGGAATGGGATAGCTATAGATATCTATTTTTTACGCCCGTCGTGTTCTCGTTCACTCTATGGCATATACTAAACTTATTTCTTGAGCTGCAGCCTCGCGTTCATTCCAACAATACAGCGGATCAAATCCCAATCATCCTTGTGGCCTACCCAGTCGGTAACGACGACTCCTGTACCTGCAGAACCGATCTTGAGCTTGTTTGGCCCCTTGCCATCCTCGCCGTGGCACATGCAGAGGTACTCGATAACAGAGGGGTTGACCTTGGCGGCAATACGCTCTGGCCAGCAGGTTGCGTTGAAGAAGTTGCTTGCTGTGAGGAAGTTGACGAACAAGGGGGGTAAACTAGCACCCTCCTTATGACCATCCATCCCGGCGAGAGCAAAGGTCTGCTCAGCAGCGCGTTCGAGTTGCCGACGGCAGTACTCAATCTTCTTCTCAATGTTCTGGCTCTCGGTAATTTCGTAAAAGTCTTGGACACGGATGATACCTCCTGGCACCTTGCCGTCCTCACAGTTATCGGGCCAGGCGCCTGCATCAATACCCCAACCTCGACCATCCCAGCATGTCTTCTTCATCTCGCCGTCCAAGTTGAAGCGGCGGACGATGACAATGCGACCACGGGCACCACCCAGAGTTGGAATCTTGGGCTCAGTCCACCATCGACTTCGTCTTTTATCGACGTAGCTGTGCTTCAGATATTTTCCGAGTTGTTCGTCGTTGCCCTTTCCAGTACCTTCGCGCTTGATACTCATGATGACAGTCTCACTGCTGTTCTCGTCGAGGAACTTGTAAATATCCTCGAGCATGTCTTTGAAGTACTTGGTGCCAGTCAAGGAAATGGGAAACACGCTGTGGACAAGAGCAAGTTCATCATCGTCAGGACTCACGGACACTCGAACGTCGAGGAACCGAACACCATTTTTGAGTTGCTCCATAACGTCAACTGCTTGACATCGAACAGAAGGAAGCGCAGTATAGCATGTAGGAGAATTGTGCGTGCCAGGAATCGAAAGCAGGGTGAGTGGCCATTCGTCGTGAAGCTCGTGCATCCAGCGATGCAGCTGGGCAGAAGAGAAGATGGCAAGGAAGGCACCGTTGGGGGTATAAACGACAGTGAGATCATGTTTACCTCCGTCCAGGTTCTTCATGACAGAAGATTTGTTGGAGGGGCTGGGGATGTCGACTTGATACTTGTGATCCTCATATTTGAAGGTAAGACGGACCACCTCCTTATTCTTGTCGGCGGCTCGGATTCCAGAATCCTTGGTCTTGAAGGGCTCAACTTTGACAGAGGCCTTTTCCTTGTGGATGGGATCGCCCTTGGCCTGGGTTTGACGAGAGCTGAAGTCAGTAGCCTTGATGAAGCCACTGATATGGCTTGTCATATTTGAGAGAACATTGCCAGTTCTCACAGTTTGGCCCTCGAACCTCTCGATTTCAATGAGCTCGATTGGGTTAATAGTAAGATTGCGAATGGTGAGGTGAGCCATGGCTGTGGTTGTCGCAAATAGAGTGGTCACTAATTGAATGGAATGATGGCGCTTACTGCGAGACCTCGTGGAAAGTGGATGAAGCTATCCAGGAAGAGGTTTGTTGGAGGTGGAATAAAAAAGACAGCTAAGCTTAAAGCCAAGCAGGAAAGGCCGGAGGGGAAGCTCCTTACGCGTACATAAACCAAGAGAATCGAAGCCAAGATCTGAATCTGAATATGAATCTGAATCTGAATGTGGTGGGGGAGGTTAGGAAGCTGGGAGCTTCTGAAGCTCACCTTATGGAGCTATCCGAGCTAATTGAAGCAGGCCTAGTTCGGCATGCGCGGGGCCAGTTTTCATGTCAATTGGACCCCCTCGAATAAAGTAGCGGGGACATGGAAGCACCCAAAAGACGGTAAAAGCCTAAGAGAGCAGGGGAGCTGACAGAATGGTTGTTGTAGATAAGTTGTAAGCTACTGACTGTATCATGGGAGCTGAAGTCATCTCAGCTTGCGTCGTCCGTCGTCATCATTGCCAAGGGTGCCAAGTGAGGGAGACTCCCTGCACCAAGTCAGACTTTTCATCTTGGGTGTTTCATCTGGCGCCAACACACCTTCTTGGATGGTTTGAAAGTGAGCTTACTACAGCTAACAGACTGGCTGGCATATAAGCCTTCGAAGCCCTTCTCAAGCAAAGGGCAGAACTGTAAAAGGCCCAACGCAAAACGGTTCAGTGTTGGCGTTCCGACTTGACCGATGAACAATTCCGTCGGGGAACCAACAATAGAACACACAAAGTAAGGCTGAAGCTGCACATTGAGTTGGATGGGTGTCAATAGGTAATCTACTCCCATGGTTGCCAGACTAATTGCACCAGCTCGACTTGGCTGATCCCCATCCTCTGAACTGGGACGGGACAAACAATGGATAGTGTGTATGCTAAAAGGGACCGAGGGACAGGATGACCGTGCACCAGCTGCTCAAGCGACCGAGCTACAGTACCATTCCATCGGAAAGGGGGTTTGCCTCTTATTTCCTGGTTTTCCCTGCGTGACGATTGAAACGTTGACGCCATAGCGTTGGGGGAATGCGATCACAGCGGGAATGGCGTTAGAAGGATGCGATTATTGAGAATTGAGAGCGCTAAGAACGAAGCAAGTCTCTTATTGATTATTCCCAAGTGATTGATTTCCTTGTTGAAAGTAGCTTGAAGATTGGTCGAGGTCAAGAGACGCGTGAAGGTAAAGGTGAAGAATGGCATGGTCATGTTGAAGGTGGCAGGTGAGTGACGTGTAACACAACACAATAAGGAATTCCAACAAAGAGGGCCCAATGTTACAGCATGTAAGAAAGAGACGGAAATAATAAACCATAGAAAACTCCAATTGTATTTGTATATCACTTCATATCACAAGTTAGGAGTATCTTCTGTCGATTATTCGCATCCCAAGAATACTCTCTCATACATACAGGCGGCACTGTAGATATTCGCCTGACAGAAAGATCCCAAAGATCCCGTAAACAATAAGTCACCTTTTTGATAACACAGTTAATTAATTATCATTTCATCTGTGGCTGAGACAAAGCAATGGTTCTCTTCCTAAATCAGCAATTAATTCCGCTGTGTTACATGAATATCACCAACCTTCAAGTTCCGGCTGGCCAAGGAAGAAAGAAAAGAATGAATAAACTCCTAAGCCCCATGCCTTTCATCTCTAATCATAAAAAAGCCGTTAATCTCCTTCTCAGCATTGCTGTTCTCAATTCAACATCCCACGAGAGAAGTCTAAGTAAAACAGACCTTCACCAGGTTCGTTGGAAATATTTTCCTGTGATTACCCAACAACCTCCGAATTCAACCCTTTCCAGAGATGTGACATGGTATTCTCCATTCAATGACTTGTTCGCTGTCTCTTAGTAGGGGCCATGTCTTCCTCATCATCCAGGTCAAGTCGAAGTGAAGATCCAGCACGTTTCTGGATGAGACCTCCAATAACATCTCGACTTCCAATGACATTACCTGTTCCCTCAACATTCAGGCCCGCATCGACCTGGATACTCAAGGGTCGAGGGCAGCCGGACTCGTCAATCATTGGAATGCCGCAACGGCCAGAGCTTCCCTCGTGTAAAGCTTGCACGACGGCTTTGGCGATGGCATTGGCCTGTTCCGCAGGAGTGACCGTCAGGCACACGATGTTGTTGTTTCGTGACACATTGACAGATGTGTCAATTTTGAGGCTGATGGGTGAGCTTCCCTCGGATGTCTCGTCTTGGTCATCATCCACAGTATCAGAAAGCAGGGAAGTGCAGGTGGTTTGTTGGGGCTGAGGGCGTGGGTTATTTCCACCCACGTTAGGGAGAGCATCACGCCTCTCTTGAATGATTCTGGCCATCATGGCAGTGAAATCAGTGACAGGAACTCTTCGTGGTGTGTAGGCTGGAGGAGGACTGTTCTCCTTAGGGACATCGACTTGGGGGTCCTGAGATTGAGAAGTGTTGTTGGGAGCGTCCATGGTTTTTTTTTGTAAGGGAAGATGTATTTGTGTGCTTGGTATCGATGCTCTCTGAAGAAAAGGAGAGAAGAGCCAGGTGGTGTTACTGGACAAGATGTCTGTGTTGATGCAGAAGAGGAAGTCCAGTGCGACAGGTCAGTCATATATAAAGCTTTTTCGATGATAAAATTGCCGTTAATAACGGGAAAGACAAGATCTTGTCCTCGACACAATAGGTAAGACCAGGGGGCGAGGTGGTGGCCGAGAGCTATGCGCCACGTGTGATAGTGCTGTCTCTGGCTTGTTAGGGTTGAGGTGACGCGAGGATGAAGTGATTTCTGGATAGAGTTAAGAGGTTCAGAGAAAGGTTTTCTGGAAAGGAAGCGGGAACGGTATCCAGACATAGTTGGGCTGAAGAGAGAACAAGAAAAAGGGGAAATGAGCAAGTTTCCTCCTGTTGTGGACTTGGACTGCTGGACAATACAACACTAATCACAGAGAATAGAACCTATTCAACACCTGATTGACTGTCTACGTGGAGCCACGTTGGGATATCTGCAGTGAGGGAGAAGCACATGAAATTCACAGCAAACAAGATTTGTAGAAGAATCCCATCTACCCGCACGGGAGAAGGGGGTGTAGGGGGAAATGATGTGCATGGACTTCAGGCCGAGACTTTGTAAGCCATCATTTCATCTGCAACTACAATAGGGCACAATAATAGTTACTTAGGAACGGGAGGATTAATGGATCCTATAGCGCTCAGGTAGAACTCCCATCTTGCTGATTCAGTCCAAAACACAAGCCACCAACATAAACACAACGCGATATGTCACAAGCACAAGAGGTTGGCTAACATAATGTCGTGTGCCATGGCGTGGCCAAGCTAAGAAAAAGGACTTTGCAGCCTCAGCCGAAACTAACATCCGTCAGGCTGGGTTCAATGTCTGCATTGTACTATGTACAGGATATGCTCTTGTGAAGGATTTCGGACTTATTCAAACGGGTATTGTTGATCTCTCTCATCAGACTCTACGCCCCCTCCACATCCGCAGAAAAAGGCTGAAACCAACGCGATGACCACCTACCACTAAATACCATCACCGTGGAATGGGATAGGTTCTAGCACCGGATAGGGCAAAGTTGTCACGACAAAGCCTGTATCAGGGTACAATGCGTGCATTATCATGTCTTGCCTGTTCTTGCTGGCGGATCTTATTGCCTATTGAAGCAGTTGGATGGTCACATATTCATTTCGTTCTCGGTGCTTCTGGGATTATCACCTGCATGAGTCCAAATGGTAATATGCAGGTATCAAAATTTGACTAACAAAAATCAAGAGAACTTTTGAGACAAAATCCAGCCTTTGTCATATATGATATTGGTAAGTTTCAACGCAAGGTTTCGGAGATCAACAATAGCCACGGCATGAATAGTCCAACCAGAGAAGTATTGAATGAAGAAACCATCAGGGTTGTAACCTTCCTAGGTACTTACTTACTCAATAACTGATGATCGTTTATTGTATCACTTTTCTTCATGATCAGCGCATTCTAGAGACAAAGTCATCACTACCAACCTCAGTGCAGTAAGGCGCTGACTCTAACATTGAACATCAGTCAGTCACGGCCGACAGTGGAAAAGCGAACCTTTTAGCAGGACGTGGTTGGCCGATGCCAAAGCGGAAGGCGTGAAGGTGGCTTTCGGGGCGCGGCTTGGCGGCTTGTTGCTTCCTATTGTCCCCAGACGCGCTTGGTATTGTTGTCGAATGGCCCCCCGTAAAACCCACCTGTCAGCCCATAGTCCCGACCGAATGGGCACCGACCACGGGCGACACCTGCCGCCTATTCGCTTCCTATTGAGGCTCACTTCGGGTTTAGCGCCCGTGGCCCAGGTCCACATTTACGGACTCCTGCCGGGTTCCGCAACCTCCACAGTCTCATTCTCCCTCCAACTTTCGCACACTCACACTTGGTTCTGTACACCTCAGCCAACACAAATGTACCCATGATAGTCGACAATAGAAAATAGATACGTCCTCCTTACGAGCTTCCTTTCTCGGGCTGACAAATGCATGTTCCAAACGGTCACAACCATCCATCATCCCTGCCGTGATGCATCTCGGGGACTTACACCGTTCAGACAGTCTAGGGCGAAACCACACCACACCACCTCCTTACCGACAAACAATATCATATTGTCCACTCGCACTCTGTATAATTCGCCGAAGGAAACCTTGCCCGTTCAATTCCCCAACAAACAAACAAAGGTCCATGCACTGGTCACCAACGCCTACCAGGTCCGCGGCGTCATATCTTGCGTCCGCACCTCCTGCAGAACCATAATCAGTTTAAGCGAAGCAGCCTTTTGACTGCCAAACCATCTCCTCGGTTCTGCTTTCTATTCAAGCTTGGGCCCCCCGGCCCCCAATTTTCACTTTCTGTGCGGCCTTAACCTTCAGCGTCCAAGCCCAGAATACCAGCAGAGTGACTACGCTATAATGGCGTACCCGGGACGATCCTCTTCTCATCCGGCCTTCTGGTTCTCGACACACTGTAATGCAGAGTATACTAGCGATTCTGGACTTCATTACATTTCACTCGACATTCACAGGTGGCTATTGATGTTGTGGGTATAAGCCTGTGGTGCAGGGACTACAATGTTTACATCTAAAACAACTAAAGGGACTAAGGAAAGGTCGTTTCACCTGCGAAAATTCCTGATCCTAGAAGTCCAGTTGGCTGGGTATCTCACTCCTGTTACTCCTGGTCCGACGTCGGCTTCAGCATAGCCTTTCGTCAAGAAGTGCCGACATCGTTGGCTGATCGGACTGCCTACACCGTACAATCTTATTCGCACAATTGATGTCTCAAAGAAACAAAGATCTGCAGATGATGAGACGAGAATCTACTCCTCCTACACTCACAGTTGTGACATACCGTCAGCTTCTGATAGTACACCCTTTGCAAAAGAACAATGCCTACGGTCTGTTGGTAGTCCCTCCCACGTTTATTCATACCACACGGGATGATGAAGACTACACGCCCCTCCAATTGAAGCAGTTTGATCAAGTCTTCCAACTCAGTAAACGGAATGCCCTAAACTTGCTCAACAGCACATCTGGGTTTTCGAGCCGAAGGACTGGGCCTGTAAGCCACCAAACAAACAACTCGAGGCTTTTTAAATATGTCTCAAAGTCATGTCATGTTCTTCACCTCGCTGTATGCTCCTTTTCGCTCTTGAGGTGGTTCAATCCTCTCACCTCAGGCCGAGTTGGAAAGCTTATGGCAAGCCGTGTGTTCCTCCTCATTGACCTGGGTATAAGCCATGATCAAAAATGAGATGGAGCATGAGCCAGGGGGCTTCTGAATGCAGGGTAAGGCTTCTCAATGAACGGGACAAGGTTGTTCTTTCAATTGCCTGTTCTGAAGCACCCTTCATATCTTCATGGGCATAGGTAAACTTGCTGGTACTCGTTGAGCGGCCATGGAACGTAGATCCTCTGAATACCCCCTTTTTCACGGATATTAGTTGCAGCCTCTGTGGTCTAATCGGTACCAATGAGTCCTGTACACCACTTCAAGTACACACATCCATATCGGGATCGTGCGGCCACTGGGGCCTGGGTCATCAAAAGCTGCAAAGCAGCTGGCTAGTGCCAAGCTCACTGCGCCATTCTGCAAATAACATTACACAGATCGTGAACAAGTGTTCTTGATATCGCGAGAAATGCAGCCAAAAGTCACCAGGATGTCACTGGCTGGTCTCACCTTCAGATAGTGTCATCCACCAACATGCTGACACTGGTCCCGGTCTTGCGCCATCTTTGAGGAGGCGAGTTGTCTTGTTTCTCGTCGAGAATGCTTTTACGGGAGTTATCTTCGACCTTGCTTTGTTTCTCAATACCCATTTGTCCGTACTCTTCCTCGTCGAATCAAGAATGACTCTGCTGATGTTTTCATCACAAGACCAGCATGTGCATAGAACTCCCCTTGTGTCCCAACACAACGCTGGATCTTAAATTGAGGGGCTCCAAGGATGATATGAGGTTTAATAAAGCAGGGATAGCTGAAAGGCAAATAGGCTACTTCATATTTTACTCCTATGTCAGAAGATTTGACAGTTCCCACCCCATGTCAAGCACGATTACACAATGAGTTGGAGAGGTGCCGTTCAACTTTGAGAATTCTTGGCAAAAGGATCAGCTGTAGGCGCGAATGGCTCAAAACAATGATTGCCGCATGAAGACGCTCTTCAGATTTCGAGGATCTGGGACACGCCTTTTCTCGTTGACAGCTGGGTCTTTCTCGTTTCCGTTTGTGGTGAACTCCTTTAGAAGGTAACCCCTGACGCACTACATGTTCATTGGACTAAAGTTCATGGTACCAGTTGTCTGTTTTACTCTTCAGACTTCAAGTCCAGACATCTATCCTTCAACCTTACTGATATGCTGCCGTTGGAATGAGCGCAGCGCAGCTTCAAGCAGTACACTCAACGTTGTCCAAACGAGTCTAAGGGTCCAGACTTGGTAACACTTTTTGCGGCACGGGGCATCAGCCTTCGCCCAGTTCGATTTTTGATGCAACCGGATGGTGGAGGCTGGGAGCCTTGTGCATCTATGTTGCCATGGTGGGTTTTCACCTGTAGACCGTCGTTGGTTCTAGGAGGGCTCATCACATTAGATGGCACATAATCTTCTATAAGACTCCTTTCTGTTGAGAGGTCGGTAACCGAGTGCCTGAGCAAGTCACAGGTACGGTCGGTAATATGGCGGATTCCAAGTGCTCTATCCCCTGGGGCTTTCGGACCTCACATGGCGCAGTGAGCTTTTCATCAGACACTGTTCTTGCTGGGCTGATAAGTTGCCTCACCGCACTTTACCCACAAACGGTTATCTCGACTTCAAAGCCCGCAGGCTCTGTAGATCGTCCGTAGTAAGGTAGTATTCTTTTCGAGGGAAGGGTGACATCACTTTGAGCAACTCCACAATATCGAACAGAAAGAAGTTAGGGGATCTCTTAACTGTTGCCAAGACCTTTCAGAACCTAGCGGTTACACCAATTCAATTACGGGAGATTTAGTATTGGAATAAACCAAGCGATATTAGGACGTTATATATGGTACCAGCTCATGCATAGTTCAATGGGTTGTCATGATGAGGGGGTTATCGTGGCGTTACCCCAGTACCATGACCTACCGAGGGACTACACATGGGTATGAGAGTTTCGGGTTTCCGTTTGTGGCCAAGACCATCATGACACCTATTCAACAGCAAAGCAACGCAACCAACCTATTTGTGTATTGGGCAGAAGACTTCAGACTTCACAGCAAACACATGTTGGACGAGTATTCCCTTGATGTGATTTCTTTCTTGGTCTAGCTGCTGTCTCAGTTCGCAGCGACAGGGCATATCTATCACTATCCCTTCACTTCAGATACTTCTCTCCAAGATTGACATTCTTGCCAATGATCCATCCAACTTCCACCGCGTCATGGTCTCGCCCGCCTACTGCATCAGCTCGGCTAGAGATCCAGGAAAGAAAAAGATGTTGAAGTTCTTTTGTTTCCTCGTCAAAACGCCGCTCTCACACGAACGCGTCGTCTTTTGTCATTCCCTTGTCGTGGTATCGTTAAAATGCAAGTCTCTTTTGACTTTTTTTGCTTCGCCTCACAAATGCAGGTTTGCCCTAATATGTCTTTGTTGAAAGACGCCCACTCCGTGCCTGGTATATATCGCAAAAGAATCCCCACTACCGTATAACCGAAATGGCTTTTTGGATAGAAATTATAAACAAAATAAAAGCCGGAAACCGACCGTCCTCCCTTCCGGTGGGAGATACACAGGTTTCGTTGAGAACCGTACGCCGCCTATATTTGCTAAATCAAATGAACTGATTAAACATCTTCACGATGCATGCAGAGAGCTGTTGAATACTCTTTTGATGACTTGATACAATGTCAATGGTCAACTTAGAACTTGAGTTCCTTGGGCTGCTCCCAGCTGAAGGACTGGTTGGTACCGAAGTGGCCGTTCTTGGCAGTCTGGAGGTAGATAGGGTGGTCCAGGTTGAGCTCACGGACAATGACACCAGGTCGAAGGTCGAAGTTGTCTCGGATGATCTGGACAAGCTCCTCGGAGGTCTTCTCGGAGGTACCGTAGGAGTCGACGTAGATGGAGAGAGGCTCAGCGACACCAATGGCGTAGGAGAGCTGGACAAGAGCACGTCGGCAGAGCTTGGCGTTGACGAGGGACTTGGCAATCCATCGGCCGACGTAGGCAGCAGATCGATCGACCTTGGAGAAATCCTTACCGGAGAAAGCACCACCACCGTGGGCACCCCAGCCACCGTAGGTGTCGACGATGATCTTTCGGCCGGTCAGACCAGCGTCACCCTGGGGACCACCAATGATGAAGAGGCCAGAGGGTTGGATCTGAAGGGAGAGTTAGCACTTTCGCTTGTTCCTTGCTGTGTTTTGACAAAACTTACGTGGTAGATGGTCTCGTCGCTGAGGTACTTGGCGGGGATGACCTTCTTGATGATCTTCTCCTTGATCTCCTTGCGGAGCTCCTCAGTGGAGATATCGGGAGAGTGCTGAGCAGAGACAACAACGGTGTGGACGCGCTGAGGGACAACGGCACCGTTGTCGTGCTTGTACTCAATGGTGACCTGGGTCTTGGTGTCGGGTCGGAGCCAGGGCAGAGAACCGTCGCGGCGAGCAGCGGACATGGCAGCGTTCAGCTTGTGGGCGAAGAGGAGAGTGAGGGGGAAGAGCTCGGGTGTCTCGTCAGTGGCATAACCGAACATGATACCCTGGTCACCAGCACCGAGCTGCTCGAGAGCCTTCTCGTAGTGAAGACCCTGAGCGATATCGGGAGACTGCTGCTCAATGGCGACGAGCAAGTTGCAGGTCTTGTAGTCAAAACCCTTGGCAGAGTCATCATAGCCGATGTCCTTGATGGCGTCACGGACGACCTTCTGGTAGTCGAGCTTGGCCTGGGTGGTGATCTCACCGAAGACCATGATCATACCGGTCTTGGTGGCAGTCTCGCAAGCAACCTTGGAGAGGGGATCCTCCCTGAGGCAAGCATCGAGGATAGCGTCGGAAACCTGATCAGCGATCTTGTCGGGGTGGCCCTCACCGACGGACTCGGACTGGTTGGTTGTCAGTGACTGGACTGCGGGATAATAAGACCTCGGTACAAGGTCACATTGATAGATCCGATAAGGGATCGCTCAGATGTGAGCTGCGCAATAGGGGGGTCGGGAGGGACCTACGGTGAAGAGGAAAGAACCCTCGTTGTAGTGCTTCCATGAGGAGAGCTCGGCGTGAACGCCGTTGGTGCCGTTGGTAGCAGACATTGTGAGGATTAGGTGAAGAAGGAGAAGGATGTGAGAGAAAGAGGTAACGGTTAAAGCTGGGCAGACCCGGACAAGTCTGTTTATTTGGTGACGATGGAGTTGAGGTCACTGAAACGACTGAGTGTTAGAATGAACCGACAATGGAGAGCAATTGGAACAAGGACATACCAAGTAAAAAGGGCGCTGAAGAAGGGAGGAAGTAGGAAGAGGATGAAGAAGGGAAAAGCAGAAAAAGATTCGAAGCGGGAGCGGGAGGTAGTAGTACCTTAAAGAAAAAGGCGGGAAGGAGGGGGATGTGCGAATACGTTGTTGCAGGCTTTATTATGAGCGAAGTGGGGGGTGGGAATTTTCCTTACCACAAGGTCGGAGAGATTTATGTAGGTACCTTGGCTCGGGCAGTTTTTTCTTTCGTCCTTTCTTCCAGATTTTGTAGACAATTGCCAGGATGAGCTTACTCGCGACTTGTGCAATGACTCGGTTTACGCCCATATGACTACAATCTCAATGTACCCGTCGAACATTGCCCAATGCTACAGTACAATGGCTTCTCAATGAAAAGGTGGGGATCGACAAAAAAATAGTGCCTGCTCGTTTTTTTTTTTTTTGTTGAACGGCCCTCGGTCGCGATTGTCCAAATCTACAGGGTCCGAAGTCATAAGAGGGTACCTGTATTAGTATGGGGAAATAGCGTGAAGCACAGGTACACTGCTTATCGCATGGGTAGGCTTTCGGTGGCCGCTACCCTTGGCGATGGAGGGGTAAATGACACTTGGAAAGAGAGAAAAGGCACGTTCTTCGGAAGCCGAAATTTGCGGCAGTATTGCGCCATCGCACCTGCCGTCAATTGCAGACAGTGCCTGCCAGTGTTCGGAATACAGGAAAACATATGTCCTTCTCAAGTGTTGACATTGTGGAACATCCTCTTTCTTTTACGAATACCTAACTTATGAAATGTATTCCTAAGCTTCAATTACTAAGGTAGTCCTAAGTCTGAGCAATGGGTTCTCATAGATTGAGTTGTTGAGGTCTTAACTCTACATGTTAATCTCGCTTTTCTTGCACCCTCTCGCTAACCCGAGCTCATCAATGCAGTTGCAATCCGTCCTCACTCGTACTCGTCTCCCCGCTTCCCGTCAATCCCCTCATCTAAGTTAGGATATCCGGTTGTAGGAACAATGGGCCATGAGTTGCCGAACCTATCAGCCGCAATCCTTCCAAGAATAATCCTTGACCAATTCCCTGACTGATTTTCATACACGTGCACCAGCATCCGGAGAAGATAGTCGAGTGGATGTCAATGAAAAGGTGTCTCTACTAACGTAAAAAAGTTATCATGATGGCCCCGAGTCTAGGCATGATAACCTAGTACATGTACAGTAATGGCGGGGCAGATAGCTTCACACGAGAGGCCAAAAGAGAAAAAGAGGCTGAGAAACGACTTTTTTTTTTATGGCGCCGGAGCAGGAGGGGCAAAAACGGCGAGGAAAAGAAGGTGTGAAAAAATCCGAACTTTTACCCCACCATTCAGGTTCCCTTCCAGAACATGTCAAAAATTCACTACCTCGTACAAGCTCGTCACCATCATCACATCGAGAAGTGTAATCCTCATCGATATCCAAACAACGAGATATAACCGACGTTGAACCTTGGCTATACGGTGCAGAGCTATCACTTTCTGTCATACTCTTCTGCTAGATCGGCTCCCCTCTATCTCAAGCAAGCGGGGCTGCTTAGAATCTGTAGCTACCTAGTAGCTTCGACCCTGGAGCTATCAAATCGGATCTTGGCCCTTGTTCTTGACAACCAAAACAAACAACGTACAACATCTTAGTATCTTCAACATGAGCAAGTTCGGTGCCATGATCATGGGCCCTGCGGGCGCGGGCAAGGTACGTGGGATTGCCCTTTGCTTTAGCTTCTGTTCTGCGATACCGCCTCTTGTTGCATCATCGTTCTCATCATGCTGTCCTGGATCGCGTGCTGGTCTTTTTTGTTCCCAACATTCATCAATGCGCCCCAACTAACTTTGCATTCTGTCGCGTCTAGTCAACTTTCTGTGCCGCCCTAATCACTCATCTTAATCTTAATCGCCGTTCTGCCTTTTACATCAACCTTGACCCTGCCGCCGAATCATTTGAGCATGAACCAGATCTTGACATCAAAGAGCTTATTTCTCTCAAAGATGCTATGGAGGAGGTTGGCCTCGGACCTAACGGTGGCCTGATCTATTGCTTTGAGTTCCTCATGGAGAACCTCGACTGGTTGACCGAAGCTCTCGACAGTCTGACCGAGGAATATCTCATTATCTTCGACATGCCTGGTCAGATCGAGTTATACACACATGTCCCTATTCTACCGGCTCTGGTCAAATTTCTGTCCCAGCCGGGCTCTCTTGACATCCGCATGGCCGCTGTCTATCTCCTCGAAGCCACATTCGTTGTCGATCGAGCAAAGTTTTTCTCTGGTACCCTTAGTGCCATGAGTGCCATGCTCATGCTCGAGGTGCCACACATCAACATCCTGTCCAAGATGGATCTCGTTAAGGGTCAAGTGAAGAAGAAGGATCTCAAGCGCTTCCTCACACCTGACGTGGGTCTGCTCGACGATGACCCCATCGAGCGTGCGCGTCGTGTTACAGAGGGTCCTGAAGCCGAAGATGACGAGTCAAAGGCACCTGACGAGAAGGAACAAGTAATGAAGGGTGCTAGTTTCCGACGACTGAACCGAGCTGTGGCTGGCTTGATCGAGAGCTTCAGTATGATCAACTATCTCAGGCTAGACGTGACCAACGAGGACAGCGTCGGTGCTATTCTGAGCTACATTGACGACTGCATACAGTTCCACGAAGCTCAGGATCCCAAAGAGCCCCATGATGAGGAATTTGAGGATCATGACGACTAGTGTGGATATAATGGCAAATGGAGAACCTGAGAAAAGAGAAATCTGTGGTATCTTGATAGTAGTATTGCATAGCGCCGGCGTTACTGATTGCTTCTCATGGTCTGAGATTGAATTGAGCTTGGACGTGATGTGTCACAGTCTCGCTCTTTTTCCTAACCTGCCCCTTTCCACCTCTTTCGTGATAATCGTAAGAATGATGCTGATGGGTGTGTTATGTTGTATGGTCATGATATATCCATGCTCTGTTTTTGGTGCTTTCCTTGATGTTCCGTCTTCTGGGGGTATTCAAACGTGTCGGGTCGTATGCAAAGCAGCCATTGCTGTATATTCGCCGTCCACATAGATTCGTTCTGTATGGACGTCGCTTATCTCGATCGTCGTCCAGAAGCCGTGCCTCTGGTTCCGGCCATGCCCTGTTGCGCCTCGTAGCGATCATACTCCTGCAGCCAAACATCCTTGACAACGGCCAGGTATCCCACGATCTTGCCGCCCATGACAGCCATATCCCTTGCACTCTCAAAGACACCACGCTCCCAGATCCACGCTGCAAGAGCAAGTAGAAAAGCCCAAGTCGCGATGCGCATAGCCATGCGCGTCCACCACATGAGCAGACGACGAATCCAATTGAGAATTATTACAACAGTGGCGAGTACAACCAGCGATGCAATCACGCCGACGAGGCCTTGGTTTTCTGCTAGTACGATCATGACGCGATCAAATAGCGGCTCGAGAAGAGGCGCAGCCGTGTCGAGAAGATTCTGCGCTTGGTCGAGGACGTTGCGCGCGATGATTTGGACGGGCGAGCGTGGGTGCAGGATGTGCTTTTGGATAGAATCGGCGAGCTCTGGGGGGAGCAGCGCTGTAAGGAGGTGCGTTGCCAGCGTTGGGGGTTCCACGGAGGGCATTTCGGCGATAATTTGTGATGGGAATCCTGTCGGTGTAAGGTTTGAGTTTGAGTTTGTTGATGCTGGTGGGGGAAATGTTGTTTCGTGGCTTTTCTGTGCGAGCGTCCAGGGTAGTTGTGAAGGGAAAGTTGCGGTCTAAGATACCTAGCTCAGGTAAGCATTAACTACTACTTGCCCCTTTGTTTACTGGAACGTGACTTGATACATGAAGTGGCCTGAGATTTACTTAAGTTCTGATAGAAATATTACTGCAATGTGAATATTTATTAGACTACTCTTCACAGGATGACTCGATTTCATCTTATGTTGACTAGGGTAGTTATACTCTGGAGGTATGATTTCAGAATATATCAGCATGAGTGTTCAAAGACGGTTGTAAGGCACCGGTACGACGACGGGTACTATGATATAATAGTACAGTTTAAGCGAATGGAAATGGAGATCTATTAACCATAACACAACAATGAACAGTCTGCACTCGATCATATTCACAGCCTTACCTACCATTTTTTGAACATATCTGAGTCTATCACATGCAAAATGGTGCAATCTTAACTAAGGGTCTAAAAGGGTCAAGATCACAGCACGGACCAACATGCGCAAACAGCACGCGAGCATGCCATAGACGGTCTGAGTGCCATGAATTGATAAGTGAAATATGTCGTGATTGAAGATATAAAAAAGTCCTGTAAAGGTCATGATTTTAAGAATAAATAAGGAAGCAAATCGCTAGACTTGAAGGGTATCGAAAATAACCTGGTCTCATCCAAGACAGGTCTCAACTCCGTCTGCTCAAAACCAGAGCATCATCATATGTGATAATATCCCTATCCACCTCCATGTAAAGCGCCATGCAAGAAAAATACCACCTCTTCGAAATACTTGGCCTGGTAAAAGTGTTCGGGCAACTATACTCACCCTTCAAGCCCCTCAAGAATGCGTCGCGCAGCATCAATTCTCCTACGGTACATGCGTGCCTCTGTACCAGCTCTCGATGACTCTGTCAATCCTAGGACACACTTCCCAAGACTGGCCACAAGTCTCTCGACCAAGATCTGACTTTCTTTGTCAAGCCCTTGTACAGCGGAAGTATTGCCGTTCTTTTGTCCACCTTCAATACCGCCCAACCCGGCTGCTTCATTAAGGAGACTTTCGGATATCTGCCTGAGCTCCGAGTCAGGTGATCCCCCGGGGGTACCTGTCGGTGTCAAGATCCCGTTGGTTCCCTTAGACTTGTCTACGAGAGGGAAGCTTCGGTTTGTCCCTGTCGACCCGAAAGATGACATCGAAGGCCGATGGCGTGCGTAGGTAGCTGCGCTGCTACTAGGTCGACGAACCACGGTGTTGCGCCGGGGATGGCTTTGGTGATAATCGACAGAGCCGTTTCTCGAAGGGGCTCCTGATCGAGGGAACTTGAAGTTACCAAATGTTGCCCGTTTCGAGCTCAGGGGCGCGTCCGAATCTCCTGGCATGATGATGATGGTCTCTGTGGCATCCTCAAATTCCGAGTTGCGGCTCATACGGCCTTCGGTGGCTGTGGCAAAACTGTTAAAGGACGACATAGTATCAACGCTCGGTCTCCTTTCGTGATCAGAATCAGAATCAGGTACAGAAGCGGGGGCGACGATAGGGCCGCGAGTTGTCTCAACAGAATCACCAGAGCTCACACTGCTCCAGCTCTCTCGTCGATGCTGGCTCATTGTTCCCATTGCTGAGTGAAGAAAAAAGTGCTCGTAATCGAAGGCATCCTCACGATCCTCGTGAGACACGGGGGTTTGAAAGGCATCATGGTATGATGACTCGCCGCTCTCGCTCTCAAAATCCACAAACTCGTCGTCGTCATCATCCTCGACATCGTCATTGTACTCTCCATTCTGTAGTCCGTAACCATTTCCCTCCTGCTTAACATCTTCCTCCTCTTGTTCCAGATCTCCTTCCCACGTTTCGCCGTCATCATTCATGTCGTCATTTTCTTGCACTTGCGTTTGCACTTGAATGCCATCTCCAAGATCGGGTTCCGCTTCAAATTGAGGCGAACCACTCTGCTCTTGAGCCACAACTACGCCCGGCGCGTCAGAAGTGCGAGGGCCATGTTCAGCTCCAGCATCTAACGTTTTCGCTGATTCTTCAGAGGGTTCCTTCGAGCCCTCCTTAGGCGACATTTGATCATTTACATTGTCCTTAGGCGACCCCTGGTTCCAGGGCGCTTGCCAGGCGGGAGTTTCCGGAGTAGTCTCTTGTGATGTTCGAGACTCTGGAAGTCCTTGATCCCATCTCGCGTGAGTAAACGGGCTGGGAGTCCTGAGGCTCTGCAGACTACGGCGTTTCAAGCTGTCAGCCCGTGCTTGCTCTTTGAGACTGGAAATCTTTCCTCTCAGATCCTTCATCTGATGCTTCAAGTCACGAACCTGAGCTACAGATGCGGACCGAGGCATATCTGTATCCGTCATGGAACCGAACGTGGGGCTCAACTGATTATAGAGATGAGAGCTGCGTCGGCTGTCTCCATTTGCACCGCCTTCGTCTTCACTCAAAGTTTCCAGCATGGGATCAAGAGTCGTGGGACTCCTGTGAGAGGTGGCGCCGTATCCAATCCCGAGAGCATCGGCACTTCTTGATGAAGTCAATGGCTGCCGATAACCCCCAGCAGCACCCAAGGCGCTAGCAGAGCGTTGCGGGAAGCCTGGGCTGGCAAGGCCGTTTTGTGAACTAGTTTCGCTAAGATTTCTAGAGTGCCCTTGACTCGAGCTCAAAGGGATGGTAGACTCTCTCAAGGACGTTGCAGGTCGAACAATTGGCGGAGAAGGGGTTGACCCATCGGACATCGGAGTAAATAAAGAGCTTCTTGCCCTTGACAGGTTGCCCTCCATCGTCTGCAGTCTTGTTAGCATTGCGCACTCATTATTTAGCTGGACAATGTGACGCCCACCGTTAATCTTTGCTTCGCATTTGCCAGAATCTGTTCTGCCCTATCACTAAGAGAACTGGTTGAATAGCGCTGCTCGGTGGCTTCCTGAGTACGAGCTATGCGCGGAACCCTGGGTTCTCGTACAGCTGTACCCTCAACATATGAAGATGCCATGCTCTCCTCATCGTCGCCCTGGAAGTTGACGTCGTCGACGCTGACTGAATCGTCAAAATCCCCGAAAGGCGCAGCGCGGCCTTGCGAAGTAATTGTACTGTTGGAGTCGATCGAAGATTTCCTCTCCCGCTGCAGAATTTGCGATCGCGATTTGATGCGGGTTACCCCCGTTGTTGGGGATGAGCCCAATACGTGATCATCATTGCTGTAAACGGACAAATGCGCCGAACCGCGGCGTCCTCCTTTTCCTACCACGCTTTCAACTTCTGTCACCTCACCAATGTCTGATAGCATAGTTCCATTTCCATATATGATGGGCGTTGAGGGGGCAATTGGTCCAGCGATAAATTGGTTTTGCGAAGAAGGGAGGTGGAAGCGCATGTCACTGGTCTGAGCATTATTCCACATCCTTATGGGTGACTGTGAACGCTCATCAAGGGAAACATCGCAATCGTAGTCGGGCAAGATCATGTCGGGATTCGTGAGTGTCGGTGAACCAGGGACTGGCCCGTAGTTCAGTGAAGAACCCGAGCCAGACTTGCCATGGCGGACATCGCGACTGTAGTTGGGGAAGGTCTGCGCTGCCATGATTTCTATACCGGGGTTGGCTGATACCAGAGGCGAGGCAGTCGAGTTACTCGGGATGTAGAGTGTTCAGTCGGCAGTATTCTGTCTCGTCTCGCAGCACGCCTGAGAAGCTACCGGCTGATTTTTAGGACACGGTACTTGGACAGGCCCTTACGTATCGGTCTCAGCTCGGTTGCGCACGCGAGTGGGCTTGTAGGAGGCTTTGTTGTGTTTCTTGTTTATGTTAGTGTGCGCAGTCCGTGATTCGGTAGAATTAGAGACAATGTCTCGAGGGTTGAGAGTTTGCCAGTCGAAAAGAAGAGTAGCGTGGCGCAAAAAATTAGGTAGAGATGCCGATCAGACAAAGAAAAGACGTAGTCGAGCGAGTAAGGAGCGAATGAATGAGCGTGTCGTTGATTTGGTAAGTAGAGCCGAGCAAAGCGAAGAACAAGGTTCTATTCGCAAAGGGCGCAGTCAGCCAGAAACCTAATTAGGCATGAGAAATGAGTGAGGAGAGCATCCAAAAGTTGGGATGTGGAAAAAAGCAATGGATGGACGGAAAGAGCGACTGATAGGTTGTGATGGATGTTGGGGTTCCGTCCATAAATTGAATGAACCGTAATCGAGTGAGGTACGTACCCTTTTAATTGAACCTGCAGATGCCCGGACCTCTTGAGACTTCTATGAACTCCACAGCTTAACAATGGATGGGTGCTTATAATGAACAATAACGGAATTATAAAGGTCAAGCACGATGATGCTTGTTTATGAGGACTTTATGGAGAGGCTGTTGACTTCAGGTGATCAACAGAAACCCAATTGCGCAGTTTATCACTTCAACAATGACGAACAAAACCTTGGAATGCATTCTTCAATCTTTGGCGTCGGCGCCCAGTTTTAGATGCAGTGAACCGCTGCTAAATCAAGGGACTGACCCGAAAAAGAAATGACCACTAGGCCGTTGAGCAAAACGGGAAATATGGGGGAACCCGCCTTGTTTTGCTGCTTGTTTGAGGCGTTTAGTTTTGCTCTAGTCCCATCCTGAGACCTTGATTGGCGGTAGCCAAAATGCAGTAAACCAAAGATCGAAACAATGGTTCGTGACGCCGCGCGTAGAGAAAAGACCAACAATGAACAATAAAAGGTTCAAAGGTTTCGCGTAGTACAGAGATCTGCAGTGAAAGCCTAAGTACAGAGTACCATACGCAAGACACAACTACCTCTGCACGCCGTCCTCCTGAAAAGAAAGGGATACGAGAATACCTGCAATAGTACATGACGATATGTGGCCTATCCTCCAATTAGGTTGTATACTCCGGTACTATGGATAAACTAAGTTGATCAATATGTTGCACCAAGTAATTTCCATTCCCGTTATAGACCGGGATTAAGGATCAAGAAACCTGGAAGACGCAAGGACTCATTGAAGATAGGGGCGCCAGCTCAACCCACCGCTTCAGCTGTGATATGCCTAATTAGGAAAGTTTCCAGAACATGTAGCGAACATCCTAATTAAACTTTGCTACCCCAGGATGAAAAGCCACCTGTTTCATTCATGACAGCAGGCCGACAAAACACCAAGTACTCTAGTCAATAGTAAACAAAGCAATAAGAATTAGCGTTTTGGAGCGGTGTTTTCGCCCGAGCGGAATCTCAAGGGGGAATCTGTGTAGATGCAGTAACGTCGTACACTCCATGCGTTACGAAAAGATGGACCAACTATTTCTCGATATCAACATCAAGGACCATGGCGCCGCCCAGAACTGCACTTCTTCAATAACCGACGCGCCAGAAAGCCTATGCAGACGAGCGACACTTACATTGCCCAGATAACAACACAGGAATACCAAAAATAGATCATATGATGAACTGTAAAACTGCCAGCTGTCCATGTTTCAATGTTTTACATTCGTGACACAACGCCACACACGCTCATGACATTCACGCAAGGGTTTATGTTGAACATGTCTTTCCAATCATGCCGTCATCCCAGCTTTTTGATATATCCCATCTATGACAACTCCTATAAAAATGCATTTCCTGTTACAGGACGACCAGCCCCGTCGTGTTTTGTTTTCCATAGTCTAGTTCAAAGCAATCGTAACCTTCTTTTAAAACGTCTTTTCTTTTGCGTTTGAAAGCATTTAGTCGTCAGCGAAAGCCTCAGCTCGGGCCTCGACGCTCTTCTGCGACTCATCCTTGGAGGGTCGGTTGGCAATGAGGCGCTGACTGGTCAGTACCACAAACTTTGTCATATGGTGGAGGGCACTTACAACCAAGTTTCTCAAGAGGATAGCAATGGTAACCTTGCCGACGGATGGCACGTAGATGGAGGCCTTCTCCTTAATGGCGGGACCATCAAAGTTTCTGTACGAGGAGAAGTTGATGCAGACAGCACCGTCGCGGATGAGCTCGGTGGGTACCTTGAAAGACTCGACGGGAACTCCTCCAATGACAACGTCACTGAGAGGAAGGCAGTCCTCGAGTTTCCAACCCTCCTTGTCCTCGACCTGGTGGCGGGCCTTCTTGATGCCCTCTCCTCGGGTGAAGATCTGGACACCAGTGACGTCGACGGAGTAAACGGTGGCGCCATCGTTGGCGAGGAGGGCAGCAAGAGGTCGGCCGTTGACCTCGGATCTGTTGATGACAGTGATAGTCTTTCCGAAAAGTCGGTTCCCGGAAGCCAGGATGGGGTTGTAGATCTGCAAGTACTCAAGGATCTTGACAACAGCGAGAGGAGTGCATGGAAGGATGGACTTCTTGCGGTTCTCAGGAGGGTCAATGAAGCGAATGTTGTGGTACATGTTGTGGATGTGCTTGTGTCGAAGACCCTCAACGTCCTTTCCAAGGTCAACAGACTCCTGGATGTACTTGTCGTGAGAAGGGTTGTTGGGGAAGATAGGGTAGTAGACAATCATGCCGTCGACATTGTCGTCTTCATTGGCCTTCATGATCTCCTCCTCGAGAAGCTCCTTGTCCACAGTTCGGAGGTCAAAGTTGAATCCGCTATGTTTTACATTAGCGCCAGGTCGAGGGGCAAGCATCACCCGATAGACTGGGCGATATTCAAGCCACGCAGAGGAATATCTCACTTCTCTTCACAAGTCTTCTTGGACCACTCAGCATACTTTACGGCAGCGGGATCACCGTTGGCGAGGAAAGCAGCCAGTGTGGGAGTGCAAGGGTTCTCGCCTTGGATCTTGGCCAGTGTGTCCTTGACCTCACTAAGGTAACCCTTGGCGATAGTCTCAGCAGTGATGACCTTGCAGGTCTTGGGGACAGTTGAGGTAGCCATTGCAAAGGTTCTCAGACTGCGGAAGCAGGTTATTATCTGAGATCTCATAGTCAGTCACATGTATTGCTTCTCAATCTTGTATCTTCTCTTTTGTTCTCTTCTCATGTGAAGTCTATCCCAGGTGAACAAACACACTGAGAAGATCCCCACACTAATCTGGCTCTGAGCCGTACTACCAGCATTTTTTGGGGGTGAGGGGGGGAAGAAGCATGATGCCGTCACAGGAACCGTTGGCACGTGATGAAGTGCCCAAGACATCCCAGAAAGGTCACATACCTTAAGGAAAATGGGTTGATTCAACTTTGACCAGAAGCTGGAAGTTTGAGGAGAAAGAAGAACAAATAATCACAAGCAATTGTCCCCCCACCAAAGAAAACAAAACTCCGAGTGACCATGGAGGGGCATCTCGAAGGAAAAATGTTTGCGCAAAAAAATTCAGACCCTTCTGCCATCCAGTCAGAGTCGAGCATTTACAGTGCCCCTCTTACTGCATAAGGCTTAGCGGGATAATGTTTCAGCAGTGAGAATTACAGAGGAATGCTCTAGAGATTCAAGATTTTCGAGGTTATCTTAATACTCAGAGAATCAAAACTGATCGAAAGACTACTGAACCTCAGTCGAGGGGCAGAGTAAAACGTGCTGCATTGAATCTATGGGAAGTGTGCCGCGGAGAATAAGTAATTATTCATATTCGAGTTGAAGATTCCAGCTTCTACCTCCGCCGATTTCGGCGCTTGTTTAAACGCTCAAGTAGTTCCACTTACAACATCGACATTTCACAATGGGAACCAATTATCGCCGAGCTAACATTGACAGCTTAATATCCATTGCTTCCAGAAAAAAGAAGAACAAGAATCGACAACGGAAACCCGCTAAGAAATGTGTTGGTTTTTGTACGTCCAAGCGGACGGCACAGAAGGTCCCAAGGCTCAGATCCCAAACCCAATGTCGCTTTCCAGCGCTTTTAGTGGTCGCGCAGAGACGCCCGGTGGCTGTATGGCTTTCGATAGTCGCTGAGTTACTCAGGATTTGGGAAGTTCGAGGTCTTTTTGTACTGCGCTGAGCATTCCACAGAGATTTAGAGAACCTGATGAACGGACGCAGAAGCAAGTGCTTATGTACCTTTTGCAGGCTCTTATGATCATTGAGAAGCATGGTAGTAATCACCAGTTATTATATCCTGTTATCAGCGATGGGGCCATGAAACAGCCTATCTATGAAGATTCGGGGAGATTAAAAAGTCTCCTGAGCCATTCAAAAGCCTTCAAAAGGTCATTTCTCATGAACTGTCCCTGGTGTTGTACTGCCCAGTACCGACGATCCGGAGCCCCCAAATCTTGACACGACACCACCGCATCAGAACGCCCGCGAAAAGATAGGATAATTCCCTAGCGCCTTGCCGTATCTGGTACAATCCTTTGAGTTTTGGCCCAGGAATCAGATCGTTTCCGACTTCGAACCACTTTCTTATCTCCGTTGGTTCCAAAGCCTGTTCTCCCTTTATCGCTAAGACTCCAATCTATGCTATATATATGGCACTACCCCGCCACCCTTTCGCTCCGCGGAGATTCACATTTCAACTCTCCAAACACCACCACGGCCTTATCTCTCAACCGACTGGGTACTAGTCAATACCCCTGGACAAAAGCCACCCTACAGCGGCTCGGGGATCGCAGTAGCCTTGTCCCTTATCGCGGCTCTTGTCTGATCGCCCTGCCGCAGCCCGTCACACCTGGCACACCTGGCACCCCTGACCAATGGCATGTTGGGTATTTGACCACGGACGATCAGCTTATCGTAGGTGAGCAGCTTGACTTGCAGATAGGAGCTGCCCAGGCTAGTACAGTCGTAGTAGCTTCGGTACATGGCCGCCAGTCTGAATGCCTGATGATGATGCTGCAGGCCTTATCTCGCCATGCCATACCATGCCATACCATGCCCACGCAAGGACGCGTCTTGTCTTCCGACATGCATTCTTTGAGACAGGATATGGAACCCCAAGCCAAAAAGCACATGCAAATACCTACCATTCGTCTGAATCGTTATCTCTGCCGGTTAATTCAGTTCCGAAAATTGGCTGCCATTTCTCGCTCGCTTGACTGATTACGCCTCGACACTTAAGGTTATCTATCCAGGAACTGTCAGGGGCTCATGGCATGTTTTCCTAAAACACCAAAATATTTCTTGGATACTTGACAAAAAAACCTCTGAATATATAATTGCAGAGCAAGTGTTCCGCCAAGAACGATCGTTACCGTTGAGAGGCTACCACGTTATCAACTTATCGGCCACTGAGACTCTGTAGCACTGCATTTCAACGGGCCGCTCTTAGCCCCCGTCATCAGCCCAGTTCTTATCGGATTAACGAGGAATCGTTTGCAGAAATCTGGTTTGAGCATCTCCGGGCCTCCGGACTATTGCTGGCTTGTTCACTCACCACAGTCTCATTGAGACAGCACAGCCAGATAGACCTCTTATCGACTCGAATTCCCACAAAAAAAGATCTAGGAAATCCGGAGATACAGTTTTCGATATTCTTGTCAATCTGGGGTCGTGGAGTATACGATATTCTTATTCTATATATCTTCCAAGCATTGTCCATTTCCAAAAAGATATTCACCAAGCTCAACATCGACAAGCAACTCAGATACAAACGGAAACCTCTTAGCTCTCACGAATTCTTTCATCCGTTTTCAAGAGAGCCAAATTAGTTGTCTTGATATTTCCCAATCTCATCGATTAGCTTGTTCAAGATGGGTTTTCAAATCGCCCACCTGTGGAAGGCCCCTGAGGTCAACCCCATCAGCCGAAAAGCACGAAGTGTGCCTATGCTCAACCCTATCGACATCTATGGTCGAGTATTCTCTTTCTCATGGCTCGGTTTCATGCTTGCTTTCTGGGCATGGTGAGTCTCAAAAATCCAAATGTTGGTGAAGTGATAATCTGACTGAGATTTCAGGTACACCTTCCCACCCCTATTGACGGTCACTATCAAAGAAGATCTTCATCTTACACCGGCTCAAATCGCAAACTCCAACATCGTTTCTCTATCTGCTACTTTCTTCCTTCGATTCTTGACCGGCCCTCTTTGTGATCTGTATGGACCTCGACGTGTATTTGCCTACTTGATTCTCCTCGGCTGCTTACCCATTGGCCTCGCACCACTTGTCAACAGCGCCACTGGCCTATATATCTCTCGATTCTTCATTGGTATTCTCGGTGCAACTTTTGTCCCTTGCCAGGTTTGGTGCACTGGTTTCTTCGATAAGAATGTTGTCGGCACTGCCAATGCCCTTGCCGGTGGCTGGGGTAATGCAGGTGGTGGCATGTAAGTGAACATCCTCTCATGACACTCAAAGCCTTTCGATATATAGGAATTGTTAAAGAAAGAGTCTAACTTACTGAATAGCACTTACTTCATTATGCCTGCCGTCTTTGACTCACTAGTCGCTCATCAGGGCATGTCCCCTTCCAAGGCGTGGAGGGTTACCTTCATTGTCCCCTTGGTCTGCCTGATCGTCTGCGGTCTCGGAATGCTGTTCCTTTGCCCTGACAGCCCCATGGGATCGTGGGAGGATCAGGCTATGCTCGTCCGAAAGAACATGGAGGCTCATGGAATGTCTAGCTCTGGTGACGTTACCCCCGTCGGTACACCTGACCGCTGCGGTTCAGATGAGGAGAAGAACCCCGGTGAGGAGAGGGATGTCAAGGTTGGCGACCACGAGCACCCTATCTCGCGCAACGAGGCCATGGAGTTCGCTCGAGGTGAGGTTATTGTCAAGCCAACTCTTCGTGATGCCCTCCATGTCTGCTACTCTCCCCAGACCATCTTCCACGTGGCGACCTATGCATGCTCCTTCGGTGGCGAGCTTGCTATCAACGCCATTCTGAGCTCCTACTTCAAGAAGAACTTCCCCCACCTCGATCAGACCAAGGCCAGCAACTACGCCGCTATCTTTGGTTTCCTCAACTTCCTCAACCGGCCTCTTGGTGGAGTTATTGCCGACATCATCTACAACAAGTGCGGACGCAACCTCTGGCTCAAGAAGGTCTGGATCGTCGCTTGCGGTGTGCTGACCGGAGCTCTTCTCATTGTCATCGGAAAGGTCAACCCCTCTGAAGCCAATGGCGGTGATATTGGTACTTTAGTTGGCCTCGTCGTGGTCATGGCCATCTTTATCGAGGCTGGCAACGGTGCCAACTTTGCTCTTGTACCTCACGTTCACCCCTCTGCCAACGGTATCCTCTCAGGCCTGACCGGTGGTGGTGGTAACATTGGTGGTATCATGTTTGCTGTTGTCTTCCGCTTCATGCACGGCGGTAACGATTACGCCATGGGTCTCTGGGTCATTGGCATTATTACCATCGCGTTGAACTTGGCGGTTTGCTGGATTCCTCCTCTGCCCAAGGGCCAGATTGGTGGCCACTAAGTGCAGAGTTGCAGTATTGGAAAAGGGAAAAATACGAATGGGATAGACGAGTGTTTTATGAACTTGTTAACTGGTTTAAACGGCGAGCGGGCGCGCACTGGAATTGGTCACGATTTGCGAATGGTTAAACCATCCTTGGGATAGAAGGAATTGGTATGGAGTAGCTAGGATATCCCGCCGCATCAGGCTCGATGCGAGATTTATTTCATGAATATTATTGGATCATAATTAACCAAGTGTCTTCGAAGCAGTGTGTTTTCGACGTGATTCTTATCGTGCTTAGAGCGAAGTGGCACATATATAATGAGCTCAACCTCTCTCATTATTCTCATCAAGTTGTACAGCGACATTCATCATGATCATTACTAGGTATGATGGTCTTTGTATCACCTGCGACCAACATTTGACAGCCGCTGATCAATTGCCCTTCACTTTAACCAAGACCAAATGACGTGCGCAATGAAACATTTGATGGCCCTGTCGATCAGAAGCCACAAACGCCGCGCCCGTTTGACAGAAAGACAAGAGGCGCGCTACAGTTGCACAGGGTGGAAAACGGGCTTTTTATGTCTCTCGATTGAGAAGTTGTGAGACTGGACACGAATATGAGACCTGCGTACGCAATCAACTACACGACAAGTTTTTTTTCATGTCGCTGTTACTGGATCAACTTGACAACGAGACTTGGCATGTGTTTCTTATAAATAGGTCTCCATTCACATGAGTCTCATACGATTGAAATGTCTTGTCGTGCTTGGAAGTGGGAAATACCATTAAATGGCCTTTTATATCGACACAGCTTTAGTTATATGGCAACAGACCCGTAGCCCTTGAACCAATTCGCAGCAAGGGTCCCATCCCAAGCATTTAATCAACAGGGAGGCTTAACAACAAAATAACCACCATGAACCTATCTTTAGTCACCCTCTCACAGCATATGCATTCCAGTCCGAGGCCGGTGGGATGAGGCTTCAAGCTCATGCCAAGGCCGCCACTCCCGGTAACGGTTGAAACGGACAATGACGGCTTTGCAATGTCTAAACATTCCTGTCAGCTGTAGGGCCTCATTAATAGATGGGTGTGTAGATAACACATGATTGAGACGAGACGACGTCAGGGAACCGATGGGTCAACTCATCTCAACTTTCTGTAAGATGAGAAGGGAACCTGGCATGACAAGGACATGTAGACAAGCAAGTCCAAAACGGAGCAGAATAAACAGATGAATTGTTTCCTCTGTACGTACAAAGAACCTGATCTGCAATATAGGTTAGATTAACCAAGTACCGCCCTAAAAGCATATGCAAGCAGGGTTACATCCTGGTAGTTTCATCCTACGAAAATCTTCATGTCAATACGAACAAACTAGCGATAAAACCACTCAGAGTTCAATGACAAGTATAGTTCAGTGTTAAAAAGAAATGGGTATTGTAGCAATAACACTAGTTGACAGGAATCTCTTGGGAAAACAAAAGCTGGGTCATATGTCTATTAGACGTAGCGGCGAAGGAACACATGGCAGCTACATCAGGGGAACTTGATCAAGACAAATAACCCAAGTGGGTTTTATAGTTTTTCCTCAATACATTAACAATCCAGAAAACCTTCCAACTCGTAGATACCAACAAAAGAAGCAACGTATGTGCGCAAAGGCCTGATTATACCCAGACTGCTCCATACCTGAAGAAACGAGAAACCCTCTAAAATGCAGTCATGAAGTCATGACGCCACGCAGGAACCAAAGATTAGATTGGTGCGCGGCCTCGCTTACAGAGCGAAAGCGGCCATGACGAGACCAGCAACAACGGCAATGGGAGCGCCGAAGCGGGCAGCACCAGAGACGGGGACGGGAGTAGGGGTGGGCTGGCCGTAGACGGGAGGCTGACCAGCGGGCTGAGTGGGAACAACAGGAGGCTGAGCAGGGTGGGTGTAGACGGGAGGGTTGGGAGCAGTGCCGTTGTTGGCAGGGGGAGCAGGAGGAGCAGGGTAGTGGGTTTTGACAACGGGGACGAAGGTGGTGGGAGAACCAGCAGTGTTGTTGCAAGGGACGGTGACGGTCTCAGAAACAGCAACGACGGTGGTCTCAGGGACGGGGTAAGCGGGCTTGGTGGGCTTAGGGGCGACGGAGGAGGGGACCTCGTAATCGTTCTTGGTCTGAGAGGGCTTGTCCTCGGACTTCTTGGCACCCTCAATCTTGAAGGGGAAAGAGTACTGGAAAACCTCGGGGTTGCTCTCGAGCTTGAGGACGAGACCGTAGACGTTCTCGGTTCCGAGGGTAGAGTCAATGGCCCAGCTGTAGGAAGCAGCGTCGTTGTCAATGCCAGCTGAGGGGTTTGTTAGCAAAACTGATCGAATGTCCCGCCGTCTTCGTCTCTACTCACTGGCGATGGTCTTGATGGGGACCTGGGTGTTCTGGGTAGCACCACCGATCAGAGAGATGGAGATCTTCTCGCCGGAGTACTTGGGCTTAGCTTGCCAGGTGATCTCGAGGGTCTTGCCAGCGGAGACCTCCTCCCAGTTGGTGGGAGTGAGAACGGGGTCGAAGTCGGCGACCTGGGCGAGGGCCTTGGCGGCGAAGGCCATGAGGGCAGCGGCGGAGATGGTGAACTGCATCTTGAAGGCTGGATTTAGGAATTACGGTATATGGTAATTGTATCGAAGGAAAAGAGGGACGGGGTTGGATGATAAGAAGCTGTAAAGCAACCTAAAATTATTAAGTATAAAAAAGAGTGTGGTAGGCTGAAAGCCGAAAAGAGTGACTGGTATGAAGGTGGTGGTGAAGAGAGAGAGAAAAAACGAGAAGAAGCAGAGGATCAAGCTGGGGTTTTGTGATAAATGCCAGAGGGGGACTGGGTGTGCCATCAGAGCAGGACAGGGGTGGGGATTCGGGGTACGTACCCCCAAGACACCTTCCAGAGTTCCCAGGTTGGGCCAACCCCTGCGGGACCATTGAGCGCCGAGGGGGACGCTAGTGCAGGTACCATGCTGGCCCTCCACTGGGATGACCTTTGTGTGCCTGAGATATCCACCACACCTTCCAGCCCAGCCCGTGCCTTACAGGACTTAGCTGCACCTGGCTGTTCCTGCGTCGGCGCTTGTAGCGTAGCACGACGTTGACAACTCAGGACACACAGAAGGCAACCAAAAGCACAGCCAATATTTGGGGGCCTCCCCACAAAACACTGTTGGTCGGTGAAGGCGCGTGTTCAACGGCTAGAAGAACTAGTCCAGGGGCAGGCTCTAAAGTCGGCGCGACAGGGCATTGAATCTTAAGACTCACAGACAATGCGGTTCGCTAATTGGCAGTGTTTGTCAATGCACCCCTGAACAGCCCTTCCTACTGCGCACCAGTCACAGAAACTGCACTGAAATCCATTGGAAGCGAATCTCGAGGATCCTTCTCCCACAGGTCTCTGGACAATCCGGTCCAGACCGATCACGGTTAGCAGTTCATCTACCACAAGAATTAGTCAGGGGAATCCTCCAATGGATTGCCACAATGATACGCCATCGAGTTGTCCCATGAACACCCATATCAGAATGTCCGTGGTTTATTTCCCCTGGTGACCGATTGCGAATCTGGATCTGGAGCAATCTCTGCTAACATGTCTCTGGCCATGCCATGCCATGTCTTGTCCGTTCCGTCTTCCCGTCTCAATCGCTAATAGGTATGCGGACCCTATCTTTAGAGGGCCCTGCTATGGACTGTCTGAACAGATCGGACCATGAGGCCGAGATAATACCTGGGATCAGCATTGCTGCATTTGCTGTACTGCAGCAAATACACCCGCGCACTTGCTCCTGTAGGCAAACATCCCCTTGTCAGCATTCGTCTGAAAAGATGGGATGTAATTAAACTCGAGTGGGTGAGGTCCTGTCGATTGGCTACAGGCTGGGGCGTACATGTCGGCGATTCGGAGACCCCTGCTTGGCATTGAATTAGGCCGCCTGTTGGTTCTCTTCCAACTCCTTTCCTGTCGCTGATGGACACTCACTGATCTTTTTTGCCGACTCATGACCCATGTTCAATACTCATCGAGACCTCTTCCTAACAAGATTACCTAGGATTTCCAACTCCAGGGTCTCAGGGGTGCTAAGCCGGTTTCCGGGCCTGATCGCCGTGCCCCGAGATGATATGGCTATTCTTGTCTCTAGTTATCGTCGCTTGCAGGCGTGGCAATCGAGACTCTTTTCAGTGCATTCGCTTGCTGTCTTTCTTGACTTGTTGTCTTGCATTCCAGCTCTTGGCAGGTTTGGAACGGCATCTGTGCTTTTCCCCTGCTTTTTCTTGTGCGACATTTTACCTCAGCGTCAAAACCGTCTTGCAACGTCGGAAGCAGAACAGGGCAAACAATTGAATCTGACAGGGCAAGGACAAGATCCTATCCGAAACAGGCGTTCTGTCTTCGGATAATACTGCTGCCAGAAATTCTATGGAATCTCTTGGCCCTGGTATGGAGTTGCAGATGAAACGCCCCAGCTAAACTCTGAGCCGGGTTGACAACTCCCTCATAAATCGCCTTGTATTGGCTATAAACAAGGCTCTGTTTCCACAGCCTGCTATACTGGACTACTTACCGAACGGGGGAGTCCCCGAAAAGGTTCAGCGGATGAGTTAGAGTTCAGTATAAGCTCCTATGTGAAACTCTACTCTAGTATTCATCAAGCTTGATGCTGGTTGATATCTCAATGCAGCTTGCCTAGCTAAGTGTTGATCAGCGAACAATTTCCCATAGGCTTACAGTAAGATTTGATCAGTCTGCCACACCAAATAGTTTGCATGCCGTTTCTTTCAATGAACTGGGCTTGCTGAAGAAACAATTCTCTACAGGCCCTTTGTAGCCGCTGTGGCTCTCGTAGGGCTGCTTGTTCCTGTGCTGGCTTGGCATGGACCTCTTGATAGGTATCAAATAGGCGAGTTCGGCGCACAACGGCTCCAGTGACTAACAAGAGCCTGCTGGTATACCTAAACCCACGATACTACGTGGTATGTGCTGCTTGACGATCGTTTGTGACGTTGAAGTCAAAGGAAATTGAACCGTTGAAACGATCACGGGGCATTATGGCACCATTTCCGATCTGCCGGCATTGTTGTTGGCGATGGTTCACGGAGTAATTTAACTGCTCGGCTCGAGCACACGACCAAGTACCAACAGGTCTCTGCATGAGAAACAAACATGCCCTAAAGACAGGATGATTAATTCATCTATGCGAGATCGCTTCGGTGAGAGTTCCACAGCCGAGTCACAACTCCCAGCACAACACTCCGATGCAACTCTCTCATCCAGTGATTTCAGTCACTCCAGCCGCTTCAAGCTCAATAATCCCCTCATGGCCAATGCGTTTCTAGCCCCATGAAGAATATGGGTCAACTCATCTGCTGGCCCCTTGTGCAAGGACCCTCGCCCACTCCGCTTCGATAATGCGCTGACGCCAGAACCTTTTGACTGTTGGCTGCTGACTCCATCCACCAATGGAACCGATAGCTACGCCGCATCTAATCTGCGATACTCCTGGAAGCTTTGCGTCGAAAATGGACGGTGAGTCCCAATTCAGCAGGCACGAGAATGACGTGCTGTAAGAGGTGTGTGCTGAAGACCACCTTATGGAAGCCTTACAAGCTACAGGTCTCCAATAGTCTGTTGCAGCAGTTGAAGAACCAATTGGAGGGCCAAAGATATCACCCCGATCTTTTAGAACATCACTGAATCACCTATCAACATCTCAACACGCAATGTCAACTAAATGCAATTAAATCAAGCAATTTTCAACGAATCAAATGCAGACGCCAGAACCACACTTGGGCAAACGGTTGGCAGAACGGCGTTGACTCCAAACAGCCACAGCTGAGCAGTAGCGCTGGCGACAAACATAGCGTCACCTCCACTCCATGTCACTACAGACGGTATGCTTAACGCTTAATAGCAGCTCCCTATCTTGGCTAACGGAGGTTACTTACGCCACATTGCACTATTGTTACTAAATTGCACCAGCAGTTTGGGTAACTTTACTGGCACGTTTCCAGAAATTGTTCCGACTGGTGGCCAAGACCTAAGATTGCTTAGATCGCGATGCCCAGAGCGCCTATGTGCGATCAGATCGATGTTTTCGATACTGAAGAGGCCTTCACGTGAGAATGAAAAACTCAAAATAGACGGAATGGTCGAATTATGCCACCGGAATGTTGGCAAGTCTATGAGTAACTGTCTCACGGCCATGTCGGTCGCGGAATGTCTGATAACTTGGCTGCTTGGCATGGATTTGCACTCAGGTTACGAAACTGACACACAAGGGATGACTTCAACAGAGACAACACTGGGAATAAGCAAAAAAGCTACGATAGTCCCCAATCGCTAGTTTCAGCCGCGACAATACATTAGTACTGAATCAGTTTGAATGTAATTCATGCCGCAGACGGAGTAGCCCACTATTGTAAGACCAGATCCTTCTATTTCCAAGATTGAGTCAAAACAAACAAAAGGGGACACTTCAGAGACGCCACGGGTTGTTTTTTCCATGGTAAACGGCGCGGCACGCGATCAATAGCCTGAATTGAACCGAAAGTAGTGGCTGCAGGTTCAATATGCCCCTTTCACAGAAACCAAGATCTGACCAATGCATCTCGACATCGAGACTCTTGACCGCTTCCAATAGCATGTAAAACGTTAGATCCTGGCGCTCTTATAGCCTATACAGTCACCGGCAGCTGCAGCTGAACCGGTCTAGACACTGCGCTCCATGGTAAAGGGGTTCAGCACTCGATTCAGCACGGCACAATGGAAAATACACAATGCACCGGAATGTCGCGGATTGGACGCCTTGGCTGAACTACCGGACGCCTTCTCGCCCCGGTCTCAGAGACGACGATACCGAAAGTTTCTTTCTAACCGTACCAACGAGGTTATACTCTCTTACTATATCGCCAGGGTTAAAACTCAAGGTTCTGTCAGACAATCAGGGTCTACCTGACATGCTAGAGGAGGCAATAAAACTCCAGACTTTAGTTCTGGATAAAAAAAAACGATTTTGGTAAGATTTAGGTAAGTTGGCTTAAAAATAGGGGTCTCTTGACTCTCTTTGATGAGTTTATTTTGGCAACCTCCTCTGCAGTCTGAAGTTTTATTGCTCCCTCGAGGCTTGTTACAGCTTAGGGCGATATGGGCATCCTGAAGCATCCACTGTCAGCGCCCCAACTGCTAAACCTTACCCCCCAAACTTGAGTCTTGAACCATCGATTGCCTCAATGACATCAACTGCCGAGAACATGCCTCTTTGTGATTGGGTTCCCGGAGATGAGAACCTCAGGATTGCCCAAGTTGGAAGTTGATTGCTTCACTCCACAAACCAAATGATTTTCCTCCCCCCATTTCCCCAAACTATGGTAGTTTCCGGATCTTCAGGAGTGGCTTTTCGAGCTGACCAATAACAGCGTGTCAGTTAGTTGCACTCCTCGAATCACTGATGGTATAATTTTAGGAAGTGCAATTTCATGCAATGCTACCTTCAAAGTTTGATCAGTGTTCATTTTATGCGCCGACTCGTGTAAGATTAGTCCCTATTTTTAGTTGCATTAATCTTATGTTCTTTGTTCCGTTCTTTGTCACATTTGTTTGTGCATTCATTGGGTGACGTCTTTCAGCCTCGTGCCCCACCTCCAAGCATTCAATCTCCCCTCGAGCGCCAAACTCGTCAGCCTTGTCCCGACTACCTTCCACCCTTGACCTAGCATCATCAAACAATCAGCCGCATTTTCACGTTGCAATGGCCTCTGAAGACGATCGCCCCAGTGATTCGCCCCGGAATAAGCGTCGCAAAACAAGCGGCGACTCTTCCCCTCCTTACGCGCCGCAACGCGACGCCGAAGACAACGATCGATCGCCTAGACAGTCTCGCCAACTATCGATACGAGACAATCGCCGTAATAGCAGGACTATTAGCCCAAGTCCTGGTGAAGATGGTGCTGGAAACAAATATTACGAAAGCCGCCGTACATCACGATCGAGATCACGGTTGAGGTCACGGTCTCTCTCTAGTATAGATTCCCGTAGACACTCGCGCTCGCGATCCCGATTAACAACACGATCACAATCACCCCGCTCTTCACGGTCACGGTCACGATCGCAACTCTCTTTTCGTCGCTCCCGAACAGACTCCCTCTCCGCGCGGGGGGCTGAACCAACTCCTCCTCCAGAACCTTTCAAGCCCAACTACCGTGCCCGCCTTGTTCTTCATGGTCACACCAAGCCTGTCTCTCAGGTCCGAATATCACCTAATGGAAAATTCATCGCATCTGCATCGGCAGATGCTACTATCAAGATATGGGACGCTACAACGGGCGAACACATGGATACGCTCGTTGGACACATGGCAGGCGTAAGCTGTCTTGCTTGGACACCGGATAGCAACACCATCGCAAGTGGTTCAGACGACAAAGCCATTCGTTTATGGGATCGCGTTACAGGCCGGCCAAAGACCACAACTCGAAAATCGGTAGCCGGTCAAGAAATGGGGCCGTTGAAGGGTCATCATAACTACATCCACTGTTTGGCATTCTCGCCAAAGGGCAACATCCTTGCAAGTGGTTCATACGATGAAGCTGTGTTTCTGTGGGACGTAAGAGCGGGCAGGCAGATGCGAAGTTTACCTGCGCATAGTGATCCCGTCAGTGGGATTGACTTTTCTCGAGATGGCACGCTGGTCGTCAGTTGCTCGACAGATGGTTTGATGTATGGACTCCTGGAGCTTCAACTGGTTCATTTTGCTAACAAGTATATAGTCGTATTTGGGATACATCAACAGGCCAGTGCTTACGCACCCTTGTTCATGAAGACAATCCGGCTGTCGCCAATGTTTGCTTCTCCCCCAACGGACGCTTCGTCCTGGCTTTCAACCTAGACAACTGCATTCGCCTATGGGATTATGTTTCTGGTACCGTCAAAAAGACATATCAAGGCCACATCAACGAGAAGTTCGCTGTGGGTGGCTGTTTCGGAGTTTTGGACGGCGCTCCTTTCATCGCATCTGCTAGCGAGGATGGCAGCATCGTCATGTGGGACGTAGTATCAAAGACGGTGTTGCAAAGAGTGGAAGGCCACAAGGGCGTGTGTTTCTGGGTGGATGTCCATGGAGAGACGATGGTGACCGGAGGGCAGGACAACACAGTCAAGGTATATCGACATTTCAGAGATGCAAACAAGGTGAACGGTGATACCGAAAAGGTGGGCAAGGAGCCACAAGCTGAGGGGTCACTGGCGCAACAAGACGTGGCCATGGAAGGGATATGAATGATACCATGGAACAGCGTGAGCGCAGGTCGTTACATATACCGTGAAAGTAGTATAAGCTATTCTGAGGATTTAGAATTTTGAGACACGTTTTAGATCAATTCCTCTGAATTGGTTCTACACTGAGTTCACCTAAAACCCCAGAGCAAGCAAGATTTAACTTGCACGAAGCGCCTAAAATCTTTCACTCACAATTCTTGGATGTCCAGCCATCCTTCATATCTCCATATCAAGAATTCTCAGAACCCAGCCGCCCTAACGAAACTGGACATCGACGTTGTGAGCACCGACGCGTTTGCCCTTGTAATAGACAGTAAAGTCTACGATCCCATACTCGCAGGTCATCTCGATTGCATAGCTGAGTTTCTGATAGACCTTTCCCAGAGGGTTGGTCCATGTTGGAAGAGATTCAAGGCTGATGTTGCGTGTCCAGCGGATCTCACATAGTTTCTCCACGGCCCGTCCGGAAGACTTGGGGGGAGGGAACTCAGAACAGATGTAGATGGTCTCAGAGACATGTCCAATGCGTTGAGAGTACAGTCGCTCGTAGTCATGTCGGACTGGCTTCTTAGTCAACATATTGTCGCCCTATCACTAAAGTCAGAATGTCATTCTATCAAGTGACACCACGTTACTTACCTCCCGCAGAAACCATTGCATCTGGTTGCGGGCACGCCATTTCTGACGTTCTTCCGACCAATATTTGTCGCTTAGTTGGTGCTTCTGCGGATCAAAGTCGGTATGGAACCTCACTCCATAGCTGTATCGAGCTACCCGTGCGCCTACTGTCACACCTAGAGTAGCTGAGAGGCCGTGGTTTGTAATGCCGTGGACTACAGCACCGCGGCAGATAGCTGACCATCTGTTCTCACTGGTTAAAAAGAAATCCGCAAACTTTTTGAAATTTCTTACGGCGCGACTGTAAAACTGTGCTCTCAAAAAAGGCAGACTGAAGCTTGCTGTACAGATAGGAGCTACGACCGAAGCCACCGACAAGAATGATGTACTGTTTGTGTCAGCCTGCTGCAGTTCTGCCTGAATTATCTTTATTTCGTTACCTTTGCTGACTTCCCAAGCTTTGACTTAACAGCCTGGGTTTGTCGGCGTATAAGGGCCTCGATCTTGTCGACGATAGGGGTGTATGCAGACAGAATGTCGCTTCTGTAAGGAGATGAGGAAACACTCAAAACAAACACTTGGCGCTGATATAACTTACGAGCTAAGTTCAAGCGTCTTTCGTCGTTTGAGCTTTCTGCCGGAGCTCGCGACATCGCAACTATCAGGAACGTCGACCAGCCAATCCCTGTTCTGGTTAGAGAATTGAGGCTTAATTCCATGCTCCCAACACTCGTTCAAGAACTTCTTCTCCTCGGCAGAGGTGACGTTGTCCCATGATCCAGGTACGAGCTTTCGTTTGATGAGTTCCAGAAACTGTTCGTCGAGAAACACACCTCCGCAGAGCCCCCCTAAGAGGTGAGTTGGTGTCGGTGTTCATTACCCTTGATGAGAACTTACCGTCGCCCTTGACACACTCCTTTACCACAAATGGGGAGATTGACTCTATTTGATAGCTGATTAGATCCTGCAGTATGTTAGGGTCTTGGGCAGCGTAGGACAAGTCAATTCGAGCTTACCACGGTTCCACCTCCAGCATCGCAAATGACCATAGCATCTCCAACCTGTTTATAGTCAGCTCGGTCTCTTATTAATTCTTCTTTGCGAACTTACCTTTATTGTCGACCTTTTGGAGAGATCCTTGATTGTAGCTAGGGCTGCTGCCTCCGGCTCTGAGATGAAACGTAGTTTTGTCTCGCCACATGATCGAGCATCAAGAATGCCTGAGGTTTTGGCAGCCTGCTTCATGCGCTGTTGGGCGTAGGGGGGCCAGATTGCAGGCAGCGTAATCACAACATGAAATGGTGACTTTTGCAACAGTTCAGCTCCAACAGTTCGTTGGATAGAGTCAATTGCATGATTCCAAATCTTTCGCAAATAGCATGCGATGACCTCCACTGGGTCCTTCCTCACCTTATCCAGAAGTTTCTGGGCACAACGCATCTGGGAGGACTTTGAAACCATGATGGGAACATCGTCGCTATCAAGCAATAGAAGCTTGAACCACTTCAGGGCATCCTTACTGGCGGGGATAGAGTATCCCCAGGATGTGCCTTTCTTGTCGTCGTAGAGCAACTGAGTTGGGGCTTTCTCAACGTCGGAACAGTTGTTAAACTCAGAGTCCCAGCTTGTGACAAGTTCGATCTCTTCCGGTTCTCGGGAATACGCCCAAGCAATTCCCGAGTACCTAGAGAATTTTTCTTGTTAGCGATGCCAGTTGCTTGAACCGGCTCATCAGTGGCAGAGGGACACTTGTGAGAGGAGAGCAGGCAGAACTCACGTTGTCCCAAAGTCGATGCCAATGATGATGAAATCATCGACTGGCTCGTTAGCCGTCATCTCAGATGATTCTCAGTAATAGAGAAGTGTCTCAAGCCCTGTGCTGTTGAACCGATATTGGGAGGAGAAGTTGTCAAGCGAATACGTTATCAAAGATGGGCCGTCAGCTGCTCGACCTAGAGGAGAGAGGAGGAAGAAGTAGAGAAGGAAAATTAGAGAGCCAAGGAATAAATAGAGTCAGTCATTGCTTCTCCGAAATTCTGAAAGTCAAACAGCAGGGCTTCGGGCAGAGTGATTCACTGTGGCTGCAATGCCAATCACACGCACTTGTTGATTCTCGTCCTTGCTAACAGGTTTCTGACAACGTAGTAAAAACACCTCCTGTGAGCTCGCATATTTCTTTCTCTTTTTCTTTTCTCTTACTCCACCTCCTGGAATATTTATCTGCTCTCTTGGATCCGGGGCATGAGTGTCTTCCTTCCACTGACAGACTTTCCATGATCAGGGATCTTTGAACCAGATCATCTCAAGTCCTTCACTCCCCAGATAACTTCATTCCTCAACTCGATCATTCGTCGCCGCCTATCCTATTATTCCCAAGATACTCTCGTTAGTTATTGATCCATGGGCAATGCTTTCCTGGACATACCCTATCCTCCCGCTTTCAGTCTTTGTTTGTTTGTTTGTTTGTTTGTTTGTATATTTTTCGTCTGGGTGGTCGTAACGAAGCCAGATCTCCTACTGTAGCAAAAGACGTGCTGAGCTAGCTAGGTACAGGGAAACCCCGCTTCCTTCACCATCCCTCTTAATCTCGAAACTGAAGTGTCTGGACCTCTTAACACCATCATGGACCAGAGTACTCCTCTCACAAAACTTGAAGAAGATTATAATGATCTCTTGGGCAGGATCCCGAAGTTCCCTGCTTTTCCTGATCTCCCGATTGGCTCTGAATTCCAAGACAAACCTCAAAACCACCCAGTTCCCATGCAGTCTAACACTACATCAGAAGACTGGACTCAAGGGGACATGTTCGGAGCTCAGCAAGAGAATTATACTGCGTTCCTTGACAATTACCGTGTTGTTTCTTCGGAAGAAAGATCAAACCTAGCTCAGGTGATACAGACTGAGGTACAGAACGGTATGGATCGGGTATTCAACTACGTCAAGAGCTTCATTCCTCAGCCAGCTCAGGCTTCAACTACCTCGACAACCACAGAACTTCGCGCTCAGCTGAAGAAGGAGAGAAATTACGTACAGAAGCTCTCTGGTGATTACAATAACCTACTTCAGCACTCCCATAAACAAAAGCAAGATCTCGAGAAAGTAAACGCCAGATTTGATGATGTCCTTCGTGAGAGAGACCAGCTACGCCAGTTTCTGGAGGGCGGTTCTCTGGCAAACTCTGACAAAGCAACCGATGATTCAATTCGAGGCAAATGGAAGGAGCTCGCTTACAATATCCGCTGTCTGGCTCGCCACCTGGCCCACAATCCGCCTCGGCAGCAACTTGACGACATCGCTAGAGAACGGCTACGATTTATCGCCGGAGACTATCACACACTTCTCGAAGATGAAGATTACCGGGAGCTTATTATTATGAGCTACCTATGGGGCACTGTCCAAGACGACGTGTTCGACGCCAGACAGACCGTTTGGGGTGGGCCTGAGTTGAAGTCATTCAAGGCTGTTCGTGATCGCATTATCTGTGAGTATATGCCATGTACTTTCCTTTATGGCATCGCTAACCCGCAAAGCTCGTGTTGGAGATGGGATTAACATTCCCAACTGTGATGACCCCATCGCTCATGCTGCACGGTGGTTGGCCCAAGGCTCGGTAATGATGTGCAACCTTTGGGAGAGAGATGATCGCGGCATCAGGCGTCTCGTAGTCGCAGAAGCCAAGCGTCTAAGGCCATTTCATTCAATCCACCAGTCCACGGCAGACAGATGTGATAGGAAGGTTGTTGATCAACTAAGAGAGATTCTGGACTCAGCAACCGAACTTGACCAGATGATGATGCGCTCCAAAGCAATTTTTCAAATTCACTGGCGAGATCAATCCCAGAGTCTGAGTACTGCTGAGATGTGGAATGAAGATGTCATGGATT
>NC_030986.1:3627127-3630814 GCF_000149955.1 Fusarium oxysporum f. sp. lycopersici 4287
TGATGGACAGAGGTACAGGTCCTCGGATGATGATGGCCACAGGCGTCTGTCGTCTGCAATCTGACCCTTGCGTCATTCACTTACTCGCAACAAGTGAGTAGATCTTCGCAGGGCTGCTCGTGTTATGGGAGCATATCAGTGAGCAGAAGAAACAGTAAGGACGGAAAGGGAGCAGCATATGAATCCATTGCGGATGATATTTTATACATTACATGTTGTTTACCCCTTTTGGTACAGGATTAGGAGAGCTTTGTCGTGCACTAATCACTTCTAACAATTCGTTCAGATCATCACAGACAGGTACAGATAACAGATTGAGAAATTGCAACTTGCACGTTTTTACAATACATATTGAGTTTCCAAATTTTGGCGTATGAATGAATAGGAGTTGAAGGGAAATGCAAGCGTAAAGTCATATTAGAGCATCACGACGAAGAGTAACAGTATCGAATCTTTTCATAACATCTTAGACTTTTAACTCGAACAAATAGAAGCGAATTACATAAAATAAGTATCATCCATCATACTCCCTCCCTCTAGATTAACAGTATTGACCACTGTCCCGTATCCTAGCCATTCCATGTATGCATCTATGTCACACTCTTCCGAAACCCCAATTAGGTATTAAACAAAATCCACCAACTCCAAATCCAAAAATGCTGTCTGTACAAAGGAGCTATGTCGTCGAAGTATTATCGTTACTGACTCAAGCGCTGAGTCCCAGCCCAATCTTGACAGCCGCACCTAGCCCGCCTTGTCGTGGTTGCTCGTAGTCGGCTCCAGTTGGTGTGGGATAGGGCGTCTCAGTAGCACTCGTCGTGGGAGTCTCGGTCTCAGTCTCGTAGATGGTTGTATCCAGGGTACTGGTGATGTCCTCAGATGCTGGGTAAGTTGGGATCATAGGGGGGACCTCTGAGCTACTGATCGTGCTCTCAGCAGTGGAAAGAACGGTGGTATCCTGATATGTTGTCGAGATCACAGGAGGGATTGTGGAGTTGGTTGGGATGGAAACGGTAGAGTACTCAGAAGACTCGCTGCTGACAGCGGGGTCGGTATAGACAGGCGGTGTGTAGACGGGGCTATCATCAGAGCTGGCGGAAGTTGGGATGATAGGGTTAACGGTTGAGGAATTTCCAGGGACCGAGTATGCGGGCTTGGTGTAGACTGGTGGGGTATAGACGGCCTCGTCACTCGTTGTCGAGATGACTGGTGGCACAACGGTTGACGAGTTGCTGGGCTGAGAGTAGACCGGCTTAGTGTAAACAGGAGGCGTGTACGTAGGAGTCTCTGCAGGCTTCGTGTAGACAGGAGGATCAACGGTGGATGAATTGCCAGGGATGATAGGCTGAGAGTACGCTGGCTTGGTATAGACCGGAGGCGTGTAGACAGGGCTATCGACGGGCTTGGTATAAGTGGGAGTATCATAAGCCGAAGAGTTGCCAGGCAGGATGGGCTTGGTGTAGACAGGAGCCGAGTAGCTGGGAGTCTCAACAGGCTTTGTGTACACAGGAGGGTCAACAACCGAGGAGTTGCCAGGAAGAACAGGCTTCGTGTAAACAGGAGCCGAGTAGGTCGGTGTGTCCACAGGCTTGGTGTACACAGGGACTGATCCGTTACCAGAAGCAACCGAGGAATAGGCAGGCTTGGTGTACACAGGAGGGACATAGCCTGATTGTGTGCCAATGGAGTTACCATAAGTAGGGTCCGAGTACACAGGCTTGGTATAGGCCGGCTTAGTGTAAACAGGAGGAGAGACGTAGCCATCGGCAGTGCTGTAGACTGCACTCTGGCCCGGAGTTTGGTAACCGGTGTGCGTAGAGGCAGAGTATCCAATAGTGGAGTTCATGTAAGGATAGTCGTTCTTGGTCTGAGAAGGCGTCGCATAGGTTGAGTTGGCAGGATAGGTAGATCCAGTGTTCTGCTCGCTGTATGGCATGGTAGAAGCATACTTGCTAGGAGGCACGTAGATGGTGTTGCTGATAGTCAAGGTCTTGGTGCAGTCATGGCAGACAGCAGTGGTGTAGTAAGATCCATTGGAAGAAGCAGTTACGGTGACAGTGACATCGACAGTCTTGGTAGAGACAAACACGTAGTTAGAAGGACATTGAATGCTTGGCTCAAGAGTTGTCGAGTGAGTTGTCGGTGTAGTTGTGTTCTTGGTGGCCGTGTAAGTGTTGGCAGGAGTGTATGTGTTCACGGGTGTATAGCTGGGAGGATCGTAGGCGTTTCCGTTGGGAGATCGAGCAACTCGACGCTGCTGGAACTGTGAACGGTTAGATTTATGTTTACTACCGTAAGTGATGGAGCTCGTACAGAACTGAACCAAGAACCTCGGGGAGCAGCTTCAACTACCGTGCCCAGAAGGCCAACGGCACCAACAATTGCAGGCAGACGCATCTTTTAGATTGAACTCGATGAGTATTGAAGACAACAATGAGAGCAGCCAAGAGAATGTGAGGCTGTTTGTGAGAGTGGAAGCGATGCTGAGTCTGGTGGTGAGATATTCACTTCTGGGACGCATCCCATCATCCTTAAGTACGGCTTCATTTTCCTAGGGGCTTTTCTGAAGGAGTTGCGTATAAGTCAAAGGGTAGAAATATTGAAGTTGAATATTGAACAAATTGATGTCAGAAAGGGTGCTATATTGAAAGAGGGATGTTTGCTGAATACAGAAGGGCGGCGTTTTTGGTGGTGAAGTGGGGACACTTTATCGATTCAAGGGAGTTCGCACCAACCAAACAGCCTCGATCTTGACAGGACAATAGGGACAAAGGGTGGAAGAAGCAATTAATTTGTCGACAAGGCCAGGGAATCAAAGACATTTATGAGTATTCCATTGCCGATCATGCCCCTAGAGCGCAACAGCGACAACCTTATTGCTCGACAACTTGACATGAGACAAATTCAAGGCAAACGTGGGATTCATAGTAATAGTAATAGTTCATTGTTCATATGTCGCCGGTTCGATAAAGGGCGATTTATTCATCTCGCGCGCATTTGACTCTTCACAAGTTGCAGAACCACATTGCCAATCAATAAGTTAAACAGCCGTAAGACAACAAGTGAGTCCAATCAAGATAACAAAAAGTGCACGCGATTCGCCTCATGGTAAAGTACAAGTGTGCCCTTCACAGCCAATTCAACTGGCGTGATCTGTGGGTATAGTATCATTGTGTGTCAATCATAGAGTGTGTGTGTGTGTGTGTGTCCGCGTGGTTCTTCCTGTCGAACAGTCCATACGTGCAGGAATGGGTATCAAGAGGGCCACGCAATCGCCGTCGTGCCCTTTGTAAAAAGCTAACAAGAAACCAACAATAAAAAACCATATGCTTATGCCACAAAAATCATCAATAACCTGCCGCCCCGCGATGCAATCATGTAAAATCGAGCATTGTCCCAGGCTAGCTCGAGTCAGGTCCGTCATACGCCGTGGCCCCTGTTGAGATATTTCATCTCCATCGTTCATCTGGGTTCTGGTTCTGGCTCTGCCTCGGCATTGCGCCGATCAGTCCTCCCAGATGGTCTCAAGATCGAGATCTCCTCTTCGCTCAGCACCGCACACACTCCAACGCTTTCGCTTGTCTCTAGAGCCGAAACCCATCGTACGCCCTCGCGTCTGCCCATCCTTCCCTTTCAGGTCGGAGGATTCATTTCCCTCTGCAGCATCTGCGTCGGCCTTGAGCTGGG
>NC_030986.1:3631042-3632427 GCF_000149955.1 Fusarium oxysporum f. sp. lycopersici 4287
TAGCTTCCGGAAAGGCCATCGTAGCTTCGATAGGAGGATGTTGACGAAATTGAAGAGGATGGTGTGATGGAAATGTGCCTAGAGAACCAGTGCTCGAAGATGTGAATGTTCGAAGAGGAGAAGATGGCCCGTCGTAGTCGGGCGGGGGTGCTTGTGGAAACCCCCATGATGGAGAGGTACTTCGTCGCTCATGCATTTGCTCAGGTTCGAGAACTGAAGTTCGAACTGGAGAGATTGGCGGGAAAGCTTCATCGGCAGGCTTTCGTGGAATTCGGACTCTGCTAGGTGAACCAGAGGGGCTTCCAGGGCGGTGCTGAGGCGAAAAAAGAATATGGCCTGATCCATTGACGCCAGGCATGGATTGAGTACGAGACATTGGGGGCGCAAGGCTCGTTGTAGAACGAGACCTAGAATGAGCGCCCGAGAGCGGAGAAGTGGTGCGTGGTCGATACGGAATGAAGGGTGTCGCAGACCAAGATGGTGAAGCTGGCGATGTCGGACTGGGGTCGGTGCTTCGTCTCAGGTTTGGCGGCTTTCGAGGCAATTCGATGCTGAGGTTGGAAAAGGCGCTGGGGTTCTGAAGTCGCAGCGATGGATATCCTGGAGAGAGGGAGGGTGACGCAGACAAAGATGAGGAGGCAGAGGCAGAGGCAGAGGCAGAGGTAGATACGGGTGCGGGAGCAGGTGTAGGAGTAGGACGGAACTCCTCCATACGCTCTGTCTCGGGAACTGGCTCCATTTCGAAATTGGTAATCGAGGGTGGAGGCAGGATACGATACGATACAATGTGATACAGTACGGCACGGCACGGATGGAAGTTGAGACCAACCGGGTTTCGTCAGAAGATAAACGGTGGCATGTGGTGCCCGAAACTTGAACGAGTCTTGGCCGACGAGCAATGGCGTGGATTTCTGGGGGATTTATTCGACCCGGTAGTAATGATCGTCAGCGGCGGTCCTACGAAGCTCTGCCGGCGGCTGCAAGTTTCGGGTTGCTTTTGACAAGAGGCGCAGCAATAGGGCGTGAAGCAATCACAAGCTGGCGACAGAGTGCGGTACTGAATTCAGCGCGGCAGAAAGGCGGGGGTGGATCAAGATTTGAGATAGATCCGAGGTGATATTGGACCGCTTTTTGTTGTAGGTGGAGAGGCTATACTTTGTAGCTCGAGGTGTGGTGGTGTAGGTGAGGTAAGGTAGGTAGCTTGGAGTTGGGGTTGAGAGGAGAAGGGCGGAGGGACCTATACCTCGAACTCAGCTCTCGGAGGCGGTGTCGCGGTAGCTCAGCTGGAAGGGAGGTGACAACGCGAAAAAGAAGAGAAAGGCAGCCCTCGTAGGAAAAGAAGAGGGAGAATGAGGGAAAAGGACTTAAAGATGAGGAAAGTTGGA